>NC_133619.1:251096620-251396620 GCF_048593235.1 Sminthopsis crassicaudata
CACTCTAGTGCTTCATCCATTTGGTCCTTCCTGCATGGAAGTATTTGCAGATCTCTGAAAGGAAGTTTTATAATATCTTGAGACATGATGCAATCAAAACAATTCAACTTCACCATACACAAGAAATTCTCTTGATTTTTGTATTAGATCTTTATCACATCAGTGAATACTTTTGGTATTGCTTTATGCTTTATGCTTCATCTGATATTTATTATTTAAGGCTGATTGCATAGGGCTATTTCTTTTGTTACATTTTCTAACAAATTTTTATTAATTATATGGATGATAGATATTTTGTAAAAGAACTAGTATGGTAGCATTTTGTTTTATTAGGTAGAATACTTTTTCATAACCAATAACAAGTCCAATGGAATATTATATTATCTACATTTTTCAGTCACAACTGAAATGGTAAGAATGTGGTTCATTGCTCAGTGTCACTCATGAAATTCTGCTTGTTCCTTATTAATACTTTCCTGAAGATGCTTCCACCTAGTGTGCAGATGACCCTCATAGATATTTCATGTAGATAGGAAATTAGGTATATAGGCTGATATTTTTTCAGTGTGTTTTTTTTTTTTTTTTTTTGTCCTTTGGAATCAATAAGATCCAAGATTTTCCCCTAGGCATTAGTTATCTTCTTTCATTTTTAAAAATTTTAGATATCTTGTAAATTAGTTTCTCAGTGCCTTCACAATTATATTACTTCCAGCAGAAATATCCTATATAGATATTTAATCCAATCAGCTGCTTTCCCTGTCTTTGTTCTCTTTAGTGATATTTCTCTTCCTTTGTAAGCACCTCAGGGATTGTGATAATAAGATTCAAGTGTATGGTTCCTCTAGCCATGTGAAGAAAGGAATTTGTTGTAATAGATTTTTTCAAATACTTTCCATCTTTTTTCTATTTATAATTACCATTCCATTTTCATCTTTAAATGCCCTTAGGATGATTCTGCTTTAGATAGACATTTTGTTAAGTTTTCCTTAGATAATTTTATGCTCTATACTTTCTTCCTATTTTATGAAATGAGAATATTCATGATTGTTGATCATTCCTCTTCAAAAGTTTTTATAGTGGCTTATTTTCTACCCTGTCTTCAGCAGCTATATCTCTCTTAATTTGGCAAAAGAGTCAAATGTTTGTTAAAGCACTTTTGGGGCTCCTTTGGATTTTTTGTTATAGCAATTAATTTATATTGATTTAACTTCTGGATGAAATTATTATAGTTTTTAATATATATATATATGTATATATATATATAAATTAATCAATATAATTTCTGTTGTTTATTTCCTATTTTTTATTTTACATTAACTGTTTTAAGAAATCATGCTAAAAATTCAGAATAATGGAAGGAACAAAATTATAAAACACTACTTGAGGGGTCCAGTAAAAGCTTTGCATAGAAAATGATACTTGAACTGCATCCTTAATGGCATAAAAAGGGATTATATGAAATAAGAAAGATAACAAAAAAGAAATTAACAAAAATGCATGATTATTTTAATAATATACAAAAGGTTTTTTAATCTTAAAAGAAGAGATATGGAAATTTCCTTTAATATCTTTAATGTGATAAAAAGCATATATTTAAAGCTAAGAGCTAATTTTTTTTGCAACTGAGAAATAACAGAAGCTTTCCTAGATTAAAGGAGGTAAAATAAGTCTTTTTTGCCCCATCTGACATTTCTAAAAATGATAGTTACAGCAGTGAAAAGAGAGAGAGAATAAAACTGAAGGTTTTGTTAAAAAAAAATCAGCAAAAATGAGAAAAAAAATCTAACTTCAATCTGTTTCATCTCTTCTTAAAAAAAATCCATAGATTATAATATCATCCCAACCTATCTTCCTATGACCTCTTCCTGCCTCCATCTCTTCTCATCTAATTCAGTTCTTAACACTCTGCCGCCTGGTTTCTAACCATATAATTTACTGAAATTTGGTCTTTCTAAAGTTACCAACAAAGTTCTAACTTTCAAATTTGATGATTTTTTTTTTCAACTCTGATCTTTATTGATTTCTCTATACCATTTGACTCTTGACTACTCTCTTTTCATGAATACTTTTTCCTCCATGGATTTTCATGAAACTAGTTTTGCCTATTTCTTCTTCTATTTCCATCTCAATCTTCTTTGCTGATTTAACAATTACTCCATTATTCCAGTTGGTATTCCTCAAACTTGTATCTTGGACCCTCTTCTCTTCTTACTCTATATTATTGGTTACTTCAACTCTCAAGTCACTAAAAACTATCATTTCCATACAGATGACTCAGATACACATATTCACCGCCTTCTCAAGTTCCACTCTAGTATCAAAATTGCTTATTGGGTGTGTCAACTTGGATGTCCCAAAGATATTTTAAACACATGTCTAAAACTGAACTGAAATCCTTACATCTAAAATTTTCTGTTAGAAATTGTACCACCAACTTTACACTGTTTCAGGATTTAATCTCAGTATTATTTTCAGTTCTTTACTCTCCCTCCACATGTCCAATTGGTTTCCAAATCTTGCCATTTTTATATTCACAATATCTCTGACCATTTCTTTCCCCTCACATAGCTATCACCTTGATTAAAGCCTCACCACCTCATGCTTTTATTATTGAAACAACCTTCTAACTTACTTCCTTTCCTTAATTCCTTCCCTTTCTTTTACTACTCCAGCCCATTTTACATCTTGAAATGCCAAAGTGATTTTTCTTAAGTGCATCTTTGATTGTCCAATTCCCCTATTCAGCTAATTTCAATGGCCTTCCTATTGCCTTTAGAATAAAATATAAAATATGTTTAACTTTTAAAACTCAACTCAATCTAGTCCTAAGACTTTTCAAGTCTTAGGAAATAAGACTTTCCTTCTTGAATTCTGTGATTTAGAAAATCTAAACTTCACTCTGTTCCTCACTCATGTCATTCCATTTTTTCATCTCTGCACCTTTGTACCAGCTGTCCTCCATGTTTTGAATATGTTCCCTCTTTATCCTACCTCATAATATTCTTTTCTTTTAAGGTACAGCCAAAGTATCACCTTCTTTTTAACTATATGTGAGTGTATTCTAATTTTATTTATTTTGTTAAATATTTCCCTATTACATTTTCCCTGAGTGTTTTATTTTCCCCAGTTACAGGTAAAATGATTTTTAATATTTGTATTTAAAACTTTTGAGTTCCAGATTCTTTTCTGTCCCCTGTAAAATCATGTAAAACATTTCCATAAAATTCATGTTGTGAAAAAAACACACAGATTCCATCTCCCTCAAAAAAAAAAACCCTCAAAAATAAAAAAGTTTAAAAAGTATGCTTCAACCTGTATTCATATACAATCAGTGTATAGATAACATTTTTCATCATAAGTCCTTCAGAGTTTTGTTGGGTCACTGTATTGCTAAGAATAACCAAGTCATTCACAGTTGGTCATTTTACAATTTTGCTGCTACTTTTTCTGGTTCCTCTAAGTGCTAGTACCTGCTTCCCCAAACTATGCTGCATTTGCATTTGTATGTGTACACATATATAACATATCATTCTCTTTATATGTATGCTTATAGTATCTTTATATGAATTTGTTATGTTTTTCATTTGAAGCTGAATTCAGGTTCATTATAAAGAGGGATTATTTCACTCTTTATACTTGTATCTCAGGTAGCTGACATAATGTCTGATACATAGTAAATGCTTAATAAATAATTGTTGATATTTGATTTCAACTTATGGATGACATGATGCTATGCTTAGAAAACCCCGGAGAATTTACAAAAGAAACAGACGATTCAAAGCTTCATCAAGATATTAGTTATTGTTTAGTTTCAGTCATGTCCCAGTCTTCGCGATTTCATTTTTGACATTTCCTTCTCCAGCTTATTTATTAGATCAGGAAACTGAGGCAAACAGGATTAAGTGACTTGACCAGAGTCATATAGCTAGTATATCTGAAGTCAGATTTGTACTTAGGTTCTCCTAATTCCAGGCCCAGATCTCTACCACTGTGCCAAGGTAGTAGGACATCATAAATCCATGAAAATCATCAGGATTTCTATATAATACTAACAACCAAGAAAAGTTATAATAAGCAAAGTTCCATTCATAGTAATTTCAAATGTACGAATGTATAAATGCAAAAAAAAAAATCTAGAAGTTAACTTGCCATGATGACACATGTAAGATCCATTTTGTACAAGTACAAAATATTCTGTGGCCAAGGAATTTTGCTGTTGTTCTGTGGCTGCCAGATTTTTTTTCCTAGTTCTAGCTTAAAAGATTGTCTCATCTTCTTCCACAGAGCTGTTGCCTTCCTTCCTCATTCCCAACCTTAAATCCCACCTTAGTTCAAGAGTCCTTAGGCACTTATTAATGTTTCATGGTTGTCATCATTTCTCAGGGGAAAAAAAAAAAGATTTCCTCAATCTTTTCCTTTTTCCTCCATTCCTCATACTAATAAATGTCCTCCATTTACGTTTTGACTACAGAATTCTGGGTCCTTTTTCGGCCATCTTCAACATGTTCATTGCAGTATACATGAAATAGAGAGGAATTTAGAAGAATATCTGACATGTTAATGGATCCCTTAAAGAAGATTAATGGAAAAACATGAGCAGAATTTATTCTGGATAAGAAAGCATGGATAGATTGTAATCTATATCAATGGAAACAGCATCCACATGAATCCATAAAAAATACAAGTATTTACTATGATCCTAATCAGCTCACATAAAGTATTGGTTAAAAATATTATTATTTGTAGGACCTGGCATTTTCTGCAATCTACTCCACCTGCAAAATTTTAAAGAAAAGGAAATCTGGGAAGAAAATATAGCCTTACACAGCAACCACTAACCTCCTGAATTTCTATTTATGGAAAGATTAAACTACAAATAATGTTTGAAGCCACCACTCTGGAGTGGTGTTTCCAACAAAGCACAAGCTCATTCCCAGTATTGACTGCCCATACAGTAATTAGATAATGATTAAAATTATTTTTGAAGGGAAGAATTGGGAAAGATTGCCTCTATGCACCCTTTCAGTGATTAGATATTGATGACTAGAAAGGGAATAGATACTTCTCTTTATAAATCAAACCTCTAATTTTGGCCATCTTTTCAGCCATACATTCTAGACTTTGGGCCCTTTACCATCTGGGTCCCCCTCTTTCAAGCACATTACAGTGTCCTTTCTGAAAGAAAGATAACCATGGATAGGACTCATTCCAACTATAATATTATGATGAAGAGGCTAAGAGATTCTGCAAATTCAATCGGTTCTTGATCTACCTGGCAAGTAGAGATATGCAGAGAAGGGCCACAGAAGTCAGAACCTGACCCTTTTAAGAAAATCTGATGGGCAGGAGTGTTTCACCTCAAAACTGGAAAAAAAATGAAAGGAAAAATCAGTTGCAAAAAAATCTTGGAGAGAAACTTACTTGAGTGAAGCCACCCTAGAGGCAAGTACTTAAGGATGAAGTTGGAAGAAAGAAAACAAACAGAAAAAAAGATGGAAAAGAGCCACAGCAATTTTTAAAATAACAAATTATTTTCAAAGCTAAAGCTTGTGAAGAGACCATTTTTGGATTCCAACATTACAGGCTTGGAAATGCTTCTTGAGGAAGTCAAAGGCACTGAAGAAAACAAAGATAGGAAAGAAATAGCTAGACTACACTGAGGATATTCAAAGAAGATAAGTGCTGGAGGTAACATAATTTGAGGGTGTTGAAAGATTGGTTGTTAAAATAACTGAAATAAAGGAAGATATCAAGCATGGAAAAATTATTGGACCTTATTATCAATGCAAAAAAGATATGATTGAAAGAACATGAATAGTTACCAATTCATAAGCCTGCTTTCCCATCTATGTGAAATTTTTATGAGTGAACACATAGAAATTCACCATGGCTATCATTAATAGGGGTATTAAGAGAAATGGATTTTCCCAGACAATATTCCACAAGATTACATCTTTGTAATCATACAATTTGACTGAAAGTTATTTTTAAGCTTGTTTATATCACAGACTCCTTTGGAAGTTTGATAAAATCTATGCCCTTCTTCTCATAATATTGCATTTAAATGTATAAAATGATATATAAAAAAATTACAAAGGAAAGCCAGGAATGGTGGTATACATTTGTAATTCCTGCTACTGTGAAAACTGAAGTTGGTGGACAGCTTGAGTTTGGGAGTTCAGGGCTGTCATAGGGCTGCAGACAATCAGGTGAATTCACATTAAGTCTAGCATCAATATGATAAACTATCCTCTCATGACTTCACCCCTGCTGGGAGTCACCAGTCTGCCTACAGGGAGACTGAGCCAGCTCAGGTCAGAAAGGGAGCTGGTTAAACTTTTTGTGTTGATCACTGCTGCGATTGGGTCTGTGAGAGGCTGCTAAATGGGTGAATTAGGGAGACACAGTCTCCAAAACAAATAAACATAACAAAGCCCCAAGGAAACCAATTATATTTAAATAGCTATCAAACTATGAAATAAAAATAAAACAATTTTATAGACCATAATTTGAGAATACTCATTATAGAATAGGACTTCTTAAACTTTTTCCACTTGCAACCCTTTTTTGCCAGAGAAATTTTTACACATTCCTAGATATACAGGTATGTAAAATAAGCATACAAATCAAACATTTACTGATAATAAATCATAATTTTGTGACCCCCATATTCAGTTTTATAACCCCATATGGGGTGGTAAGGCATAGTTTAAGAAGCTTTGTTATAGAGAATCAAGGTTTATTATGTCATTGCTCACTGATATATTCCCCAATAAAGCATGTCTTTATGTATTTTTCATAATTATACAAGATTCCTTGAAATTTATAACCATAGAGACTACCTTGTTTGAGATGACCTTCTGATAATTAATAGTGAACAACACATACAATATGGAGACATGTTTAGAAAAACCTATCACAGGAGAGATTCTCTGTATGATCAGGCTCTCTTAGTGCTCTTCTTTGTGAATGATATATTGATTGCACCAAGCAATGGAACATTGCAGAGCTTCTTAAATGAGATCAATAACTATTCAAAATACTTTGAATTATTCATGTAGGAAAAACTAAATGGAGGTGAATTGCTATTGTCCAGATTATACTAAGTAATTTGATGGACAACTTATAGTGCTAATTCATCAGTATAGATCTTTTAAAGGGAGATACTAAAACTAGACAATGAATTGGGTTCAGACCTGAACAAAATTAGGGGAGTAGATTGGTTACTTTTGAGAAAAAGCAAAATTATTTTATTGACTGCAACCTTCTTCCTGAAACAAACACTTGTTTTTATGGCCTAAAGAGTGTTCTATTAGCTCCACTCATCTGCTAGTTCCTCCCTCTTTTCTCTCCCTATTATCTTGCATTTAATGTGTATGGAATATAAGCCCCTTGAAGACTGGGGCTATTACCCCACCTTTTTTTTTTTTTTTTAACTTTATTTCCTTAGAGCTTAGACTACCTTGTCTTTGAAGGCAGTTTTGAAATTGTGTGATTCTTTCACTGATAAAAATTTTGTAATGACAATTTCTACCTTCTTTCCTTCCCCCTACTTTCCTTATTTCATTAATTTGTCTTTACTTTCTTTAAGTAGCCTGATCCATAAAAGTCAAGATGCAGAGTCTACTTTTCTATTGTGATTATTTCTGATACTTTCTGGAATGGTCACCACTCTGACTACTAAGGATAGTTAGGACAAACAAAACAAGGATCTAATTCCCTGACTCACTGTCCCTATGGTCTTGAGGAAACTTGATGACGAAGTGGATACAACTTTAGATCTAGAACAGAAAGACCTAAATTCAAATTTGATTGACCTTATTAATTACTAACTATGTAACCCTAAGCAGTCATTCAACCTCTCAGTTTCCTCAAATGTACACTAAGGATGATAATAGTATCTACCTCACAAAATCAAGAGAATCAAGTGAAATAATATTTGCAAAATACCTGATTCAGCATAGGTGTTATACAAATACTGATTTCATTATTATAAAATATTTGTAAAATACTTAGCAAAGGGACTGACACATAGTTGGTATTTAATAAATGCTTATTACTTTCCCATATTCCTTTTCTCCACAGATCTGTAGAGACTTCTCATTGGAGATCTTTTAACAGTCAAGATTTTTAATTATTGATTATGTTAAAAGAGGGATTCTTAGTTGGATATGGCTAGGTCTGAATGTACTCTGGGATCCCTCCTTAAACAGATGGCTCCCTAATGCCCTCAAATTTTCCTTCAATAAAATTTTAAGAAATTGATAAAGTTGTAATTATCAACTGTTTATCACCTATGAGTAACTAGCTGCACTAAATATTTTTTATTGTTTGTAGGATAAAGCTGATATTAGTGTGTGTGTGTGGTGTGTAACTTGGATCACTATGTAAGTTTTCAGAGTTCTGTATAGTAAACACTAATACACCTAAGTAAGATTTCATGTCTGTGTGTGAGCACAAAGCACTTCATGGAGAAGAGACAAGTTCTGGGAGGAAAAAGGAGAGAAAATTCAGGCCATTTAGAAAAAGGAAAAGAGCAATAGAACTGGGGTCTTACTACTTCTAAGCTGTCAAGAGAGAGAGAGAGACTAACTGAAAAGAAGCCACAGATTACTTTTTGGGGGAGAGGGGCAAGGCAATTAGGGTTAAGTGACTTGCCCAAGGTCACATAGCCAGTAAAAATTAAGTGTTTGAAACTGAATAGGAACTTGGGTCCATTCTGATTTCAGGGTGCTCTATCCACTGGGCCATTTATCTGCCCCACAGATTATTTTTGGGACAGACTGCTGGTTGGAAAGAGATGAAAAAGCTCTGGTGGTCACCAAGGTTTTTTATCAACTTGGGAATGCATCATCCCAAGAATTGAACAATAAGAGTTCTAAATGAGTGGTGGTATTCATGGCTGTCAAGGTATTAACTCTATTTCCCTCATTTTGAGGAAAAGAATTGTACAGCAAGGAATAGTTGTTATAATGTTTCTATTCTTTTTATTTCCTTTTTTGAATCTTTTATCTATTAAATACCTTTGCTGATTCCATGCTCTATTTTTTTTAGTCTAGTGTTTTTCAGCATGGTAATAATTAGACTCATGTCTAGACTGAGGTGGGTTGGGGCTTGAGCCATATGTGGAAAAGAAAAATATCCTTTTCATCTCAATAAGAATCCAAGTCCAAATCCACAAAGAGGCAAGTGTTGTCTGTCATAGAACAATCTCTCCACCCCGCCCCCCAACACATACACATGGGCAAAATCTGCAACACTGTACTTTGCCTTAGGAATGCCATATGTGTGTGTGTGTGTGTGTGTATGTCTATACATATATATAGTTTGTTTGCATGCATTTGTGTGAAAGACGAAAGAGAGAGAGAGACAGAAATTGTCTTTATACTATTAAAGACTTTATTGGGAAATTCTGGATAATGGAAAATGAATCATTTGTCACTAGCAATATGTTTTTGTAATGCTGTAACTAACAAAGTAGCCATCAAAACCAAAGGTTATTTTTTATTTTATTTTAATAGTATTTTATTTTTCCAAACACATGCAAAGATAGTTTTTGACATTCACCTTTACAAAATCTTGTTTCAATTTTTTTCTCCCTCTCCTCCCCCCCCCACAGCAAATAGTTTGATATAGGTTAAACATGTGCGATTCTTCTAAAGATATTTCCATATTTGCCATGCAGTGCAAAAAAAAAAAATTTAATTTAAAAAAAATGATAAAAAACACAAGCAAACAATAACAACAATAACAACAAAAAAGGTGAAAAGGCTATGCTTTTTTTTTTTTCCTGAGGCAATTGGGGTTAAATGACTTGCCCAGGGTTTTCACAGCCAGGAAGGATTAAGTGTCTGAAATCATATTTGAATTCAGGACCTCCTGACTTCATGGCTGATGCTCTATCCACTATACCAACTAGCTACCCCCAAAATACTATGCTTTAATCTAAATTCATTCTCCACAGTTCTCTCTCTGGATGTAAATAGCACTTTCCATCACAACTGAAGATGTCAATGGCTAATATTTGAAGAGTGATCAGGTTGGGGTCTGAAAACTTTCCACTTTGACAATACTAAATGCATGTCTTTTTGTGTACAGACACACATAGGTATATGTGTACCTCTATTCACAATATATTTATGTGTATGTGTATACATATATACAAATAGCATACCCACTGGTAGAAATGTATTTATATATGTTTATACATACATATACACATTTATACTTTGGGCATCCAGCATTTATAGATATATGTGTGTATACATACACTATGCCCTTAATACAAAAACCACATATATACATAGGCACATATACATACATAAACATATATAATTTTTTTTAATCTCATGGTTTATTCTGGAATAATTGTGTTGATATTTACATAGTGTAAAATCAATAGTGGAAAAAATTGTTGGTACCTTAGTACAAATCAAGGCAGTGACATCAAACTATCAGCAGTCGAATGCCTTACTACTATATACTTATTTGCTGAAAAAAAAATTCAATCCAGTTTGGGAGAGTGGGAGAGGAAAACATGGGACACAGGACACAGGGGCCAAATCTGTGGATCTGAAATCGGGCAGAGCAGCAAACACAAAGGCGAGTGAGTGAGAGTCCAGTTTCTGCCCTCTAAAAAAGGAAGACCCTGGGAAGGGTTTGGTATAACACCTTCCAGTTTTCCAACAAGCAGAAAGAGGAGACTGGGGGAGGTACCAGTTTCATGTAAGAACATATTTGATGAAGCAATAAAAATTATTAGTTTTATTAAATGCCAATACTTGAATATTTAATATTCAATATGACAAAATGAGAATCACTTCTGCTGCATATCAAAATATGATGGTTGTCTTGAAGATAAGCACTTCTGCAATTGAGTTGTGAGTCAAACTAGTTGATTTAATTGAGTATCATTTTTACTTGAAAGAACAATTGACAGATGAATTATGATTATTTAGATTTGGGTGTTTGGCAGATATCTTCTCAAAAATAAATGAAGTGAACCTGTAACTTCAAGGAAAATGTCGGCTATTTTTGTGTTATTATTACAATTAGTAAATTATAAAATTTGAGCTTTCAAGTAAAATTTTGAATTTTGGAAAACTTTTATCTGAACCATGAGCTTGACAGTTTCCTAAGGCTTGAAAACTTTTCTGATCAGATTGATGGTGCTGTTAATGCATTTTTTATACTGTAATGAAATGTGTCAGTATTTGAAAGATGTGCTGAATTCAGTGAACCAATATCTTCCAAATGACTAATGCTTGATATTGCATGCACATGGTTAAACAATGCATTCAAAGTTGCAGATAGACCAATGGTTTTACTGTAAGCTATTACAAAGAGGTCACTGCAACTAATTTTTAAAAAACTGCCACTTTTTGGTGTGTTATCAAAGAATATCCATGATTACCTGAGGAGGCCATTGAGACAATCTTCTCCTTTTTCTATCTACATATCTATGAATTTGCCTGGATTTTCTTCATATACTTCAACCAGCACAAATTGAATGCAAAATAAATATGAGAATCTTGTTATCTTTTATTAGGTCAGATACTATAGAGATTTATAAAAAATGTAAAACAATGTCACTTCTTAATAGATTTTTTTTGGATAATATGGTCATTTTTTCATAAAAATATATTAATATGCAATGACATTGTGAAATTCAAATAAATATTTTTAAATTTTAGTCTAATAGAGTAGATGTTGACACATGTATTCTACATAAACAAAAGCTTTTAGGAGTCCACAAAAATTTTCAAGAGCATAAAAGGTTTTGAGTATCAAAAATTCTGACAACTACCACTCTACAAAGATCCAAATTACAGATCTCCTGATGCCTTAATACTCTGATGAGTTACTGAGGTCAAAAACATCATCACCTGATGGTGAATTTCCAGAGGTGAGCTTCTCCAAATGTAGTTTCTTGAGAGATAAATAAACAGATTGCCCACAGGGCCAATACTAAAAGCTTTTCAAGTTTCATAAGTATTACAACTTGTACTCCTCTGGTAGAACCTTTGATAACTCAGAGTCACCAATTATGCCTGGGAAGACAGAGAAAGGCTTCACTGGGTAAGGTATAAAAATAGAATGCACAGTGATCAATCTTTGGTAGCTTACAGAATGACTTGAATATATATTTCAGACGAACTTGAATAATAAGAGAAAAGTTAGTCAAAATGGCAGAGTAAAGGCAGGGACTTCCTGAGCTCTCCTCCAATCCCTGACAAATACCTTTAGATAATGACTGTAAAAATTCTAGAGTGGCAAAACCCACAAAATGACAAAGTGAAACAATTTTCCAGCTCAAAACAACCTAAAAATGAGCAGGAAAGGTCTATTCCAACAGGATGAGAGTGAAGTACAGGATATGTCAGTGCAGCCCCTGCCCCAGTAAACCAGGAGCAATTGGGCAATTGAATCACCAAGGTGAGAGTGGAGCATGACCCTGTGCATTCTGCCAGAGTCCCAGAAAACAAGAGCAGGTCTTGGGAGCCAACTGAATCAGCAGCCAGAGCAGCTTCCAGAGATCTCAGCCCATAGATAGTAGGGGGTTCAAATAACTGGTCAGTTGGGACCATTCTTTGGGAGCACTGAGGCAGGACTCTGTTGCTTTGCTTATGCTTGGATCTGGGTTGCAAAATAGCCATAATAAACTTGTTTATACATGGTACAATAGAAAAGATGCTAGATTTGAAATCAGAAGATGACCTAGATCAATCTATCCTTTGCTATTTAATTGCTTGTGAATTGTTGGTCAAACCTTTTCATCTCTTTAGACCTCATTTTCCTTATCTCTAAAATGAAGGTATTAGAATAGAGAAACTATAAAGTGCCTTTCAGCTCTACTCTCTAATCCTATGATGCTATTTTGTGTATATTTGTATATGTATATATGTACAAATATATAATATACATATTAAACATTATATATGTATGTGAATACTCTGCTCTCAACAATTAAACAAGTAGACAACACAATCAAATAATGACTAGTGTTTAAATAGCCAAATATGTGGTGCAAATAATAGAGGAGCTCAGAATCCAGTGTAGATTGAAATTGAGTAGTACAGTGCATCCTAAAGATAATGGCAGGATTTCACAATTTTGAGAATGGTGGGGAGCCTCAGCAGCCATGTAATCTACTCTATATATACATGAAAAGAATCCCCAATATGACAGTAAGTGGTATTCCAGCTTTTGCTTGATTACTTCCAAAGAGGGGTAGGCAATTCCCCTTTTTCATAGTTTTAACAGGAATGTTTTCATTACATTAAGCTTAAATTTCCCACTTTGCAACTTACACTCCTGTTCCTAGTTCTATCCATTGGAACCAAAATGAGTAAATATAATCTTTCTTTCATATGATAGCCTTTCAAATTCTTAGAAACATCTTCCAATTCTTCCCCCCACTCTTCCTTTTCTTTTTTCCCCAGGTTAGGCATTCCATTTCTTCCAACCGTAACCCTCATATGACGAGGATTCAAGACCCTTCAGATCCTGGTTGTCCACTTTCAGGAACTTTGCAGCTTATCAGTGCTATACCTAAAACTGATCCAAGTACTGCAGATGAGGTATGATGCGAACAGAGGTCCCTTATTTCCAGAAGCTGAAATTCTTTCAAAGCACCCAAGAATGTATTATGATTTATTTGGAGACAAATCACATTGTTTATTGATTGAACTCGTGGTCTACCTAAATCCTAAGATCTTTTATTCCCCAGAAGAACTTTTTTCTATCTATCCTTTATCCCAACTTATTGCTTTTTTTTTTTTTTTTAGCCCATGTGTATAAGGCTTTACACTTATCCCTACTGAATTTCATCTTATTAGATCCTGCTCCATAAACTCAGCTGTAGAGATCTTTTTGGATACTGTCATGCCATTCTTTAGCATGATCTCTTTCTTCTCCCCCTCTTCCTTATCCCCTCCCTTTCCTTCTCCTTCTCCCATCTGCCAATATGATGATTAGGGGGAAATGGAATCCTCAGTAGTAGCAACAACAAGAACAAAAGCAGATGGGTAGGAGTGAGCCAGAGGGGTCAGTGGAACAAGACAATACTGGTTTGACATAGAGGAGTCTCAATGAGACTAGAGAAGTATTGATGGCAGAAAAATTTGGAGATATAGTATAAGAAATATTCTAATTCATAAACAGCCTAGTTTCAGTTCAACTCTAACTAACAGAGGTCAAACTCTACTTGTGTAACCTTAAAATGTTAATAACTAAATATGAATTGTAAAGACAGCAGGACATAAAATTATAGTGGACTTATAGCATCAAGACACCAGAGCCTACTTTCTTCTACTACAAACAACAAAAAAAGTAGTCCTTATGTTCTGCTTATTGTTCTTTTAACCATCCACAACAGATTTCTCCCTAAAAGAGATTCTCCCCTCTTCTGTGGTCCATCCCTCTTAAAAACAAACTAGACACAGTTTTGGCAGACTAGTGAAATTAGAATTAGGGACTGTTGATGAAGCCTGAGTTAAAAAAAAAAAAAAAAAAAGTTTTATTGATCTCTTGAACCTGAATTAAAGCCAAAGAGTTAAAATATAAATGAACTAAAACCAGCAACATTTTCCAGAAATACATACTGAACCAACGTGTTGTCCTGAAAATACTGATTATCTAAGCCATTTCAAGATCATAGTATTCATTTCTGTGAATATCTTTCATCATAAGATTAATTTCAAAGATGGAAGTACCCAGAAAATAAGCAGGAATTATTCATCTTTCTATAATTCTAATGTGTTTTATGAACATGATTAAAAAGGTGATAGTGTGGTTTAACATGTAGAAGACCTGGATTCAAATCCTTTCACTGATCTGTACAAGTCGTGTGACATTAGGCAAGTCATAACCTCTGATTGTTTCTTATCTAATTCTCTAAGATGAAGTTATAGAAGAATTGCCAATTTGCCTAGGGAGACCAAATTTTCACTTTGATAATCTTAATGTGAAGTCACAGGTCTGGATGAAAAACTAAATTAACACAAAATTCAGCCCTAAATACTTTCATTTATCTGTCTGCCCTTTGTTATGGGATACACTTCAACTCCTTAGGTTCAGTTCTAGTGTTAGAACTCTTTTAAAGAGCATAAATGTAGACCTAAATAATTATCTCAAATTTCATTTGGTGATTTTCTCAATCCAGTTGGGTTAACAATATAATATAATGTTTCCTTTATTGGCTAGCAGGAGTATTTAGGTTATTAAAAACAAACAAAAAAACAAAACAAAACAAAAACAAAAAACAAAAAACAACCTCATCTGCCTAAAGCAGGCCTATTTCTCCACATGAGTAAATTCCCCTTTATTTTAATTTTTAAGGGAAACCGATTTCATATTGAGAGAAGAAAATTTTCTTCCTACTTTAAAATGGAAGACTGAGAAGAAAAGGAAATAGGGTTTTCTTCCTTTTAAATATGCTCAGAGTAATTAGAATCCCAGGTTGATAAATGTTTTAGCTTTAGCAGGAATTCTACAGACCAATTTAAAGTAGCAAGCAGTTTTTATTATAGTACCTTTCTATAAATCTGACTCATTAAATAATTAAAAACTCAAATCATCACCTATCAACCTTTCCAAGCAAACTGAACCTGCTTAGAGCAAGCAATATATGTCTGAAGAGAAAAGTTCCAAGGATTTCCCATTTTCTTTTTCTCTGGAAATAGCTAGACCTTTTGGATGGAAGAAGATTTCCCATCTGGTAGATCTCGAGTCTTCCGAGAAAGTAGCTGGACATGAATGTGGGGCATCACCCCACCTTCAGGAATTGTTGTAGCAGCCAAGAACTCACGAAGTTCCTTGTCATTTTGAAGGGCTAGCTGGATATGCCGAGGGGTAATACGGACTTTTTTGTTCAGCTGAGCAATATCACCAGATAGTTCCAGTAACTCTGTGGTCAGATATTCCATCACAGCAGCCAGAAAGATTGGGGCTTCAATACTGATTCTTTCAGCATAGTTTCCAGTCTTTAAATACTTATAGATTCGACCTATTGGGAACTGCAAGCCAGCCCTGTAAGATTTAAAGATCTTGAAGGATGGATTTTTCTTCTTATTTATTTTGTCTGATGTAGACATGTTCATTTAGCTGGGAAAAATAAAAAAGCTTACTTATTCCTATGACATTATAAACATTACCCCAGTATTTCTCTACACAGAGAATCACAGAGTTTGTTGATACATCAGCAGATCATAGAATCATAGAGCTAGAATATATCTCAAGGTCCATTGAGTCCAATGCTCTCATTTTGCAGATAAGAAAAACTCAAGCACACAGGTAAGGAACTTGAGGTTAAGGAACTTGACTTGTAGTGCTTGAAGTGAGATTTGCACTCCGATCTTCCTGGTTCTAACTATAGTGCCTTATCTACTATACTATATTTCCTCTCTAGATCATCTAATCAAACCCATCCCTGAATGGGAATTTCGTCATAGTATCCCTGAGGAAAAAAAAAAAGAAAAAAAAAAAAAGGTCCATACAAGTACTGCTAAAAAAAGAGGTTCTTAATTTTGAATCCATGAAAAATTTTAAATGTATTATTTGATAGTTATATTTTAATATAATTGAGTTTCTTGGTGACTTTATGCAATTAAAAATATCATTCTGAAAAGGGGTCCATAAGTTTCACTGTCCTTCCAAAAGGCTACACAACAAAACAAAAAAAATTCAAACACCTATATTTGAAGATTTTCAAGGAAGAAAGGCAGAATAATTTCCTTTTTGGAAATTCTATTTATTAGGAAGGACCCAGGTGGTGCTTCAGCAGATAGAGTGTCAACCCTAGAGTCAGGAAGACTCATCTTCTCAACTTAAAATCTGGATTCAGACACTAGCTGTGCGACTCTGTCCAAGCCACTATTTGCCTCAATTTCCTCATCTGTAAAATGAGCTAGAGAAGGAAAAGGACAACCACCCTAGTTTTTTTGCCAAGAAAACCTCAAATGGGGTCATATAAGATTCAGACATTACTGAAATTGAGTGAACAACTAGTCATCAAAATGACTATATCTTTGTACAACTTCTCATTGTTCCCTATACTGCTTCTAGCTGAAGGACACCCAATTCTTTTTCTTCAGGACCCTTTGTACAATTGAAAGCATTCCAGAAAACCCATCTTTTCTTAAGTCAACAAAGTCACCAATACCTTATTAGATTTTTGGCATTATCACCACTGGAGAATAACACTTTCAAGAACTAGGTATTAGAGGGATGGGGAGGCACAAGAAAATAGCTTCTGCCTTCAAGATTCTTGCTGTCTTAAGAAAAGATGGAAAAATCCATTCTAGAAAGCAATTTTGAACTATGCCCCCAGTCACCAAACTGTCCATACCTCTTGACCTACATTCCAAATAAATCAAAGAAAGAGAAATAGGATTTAATGTACAAAAAATGTTTACAGCTGTTCTTTTTATAGTGGCAAAGAACGAGAAAATAAGGGCATGTTTATCAATTAGAGAAGGGCTATACAAATTATAAGATAATGAAATACTTGTGTGTGATGAGAAAAAGTGATAAGGACAGCTTATACAAGCTGGGAAGACTTGTATAAATTATATAAACTGAAGGGAGCAAAGCTAGGGCATTTTGTACCTTTAAGACAAACAACTTTGAAAGACTTTAAGAACTCTAATCCATATAATGACCATGATGAAGCATGTTACCCACTTCCTAAAAGGGAGGTGTTAAAACTAAAAATGCAAAATGAGACACAAATTTGGGGTTGTGGCCAATTGATAAATTTGTTTTGCTGGACTATGTACATTTATTACAAAGGTTTTGTTTTTTCAATTACAGAGGTAGGAGGGAGAGAGAGATGATAAATTCTGTTAATTAAATTTTATAAAGAAAAATAAACAAACTGAGTTTGGGGTAGAGTAGGTTAGGGAGAAGACCAACAAGCAGACTGGAGGTAAAAACCTTCCTGAAAGATTTGAGCTGCAAGTATTTAGAGTCTCCTAATCACGCTTCTTTTGATGACTTAAGATAATTTCTCTCTTTAAGTATTAACTCTACCTTTTCCTGGAATACCAGTTCTTCCATATTTCTCCAAAAGATTTTTCTGTCTTCTATGAACGCTATATTGTACTATCAGTTAGGATACCATCATTTTTTTCTAAAGGCATTTTGAGGAAAAAGGCTTCAAGGGCAGGGACCTATCTCATCTTTTTATTTTCTTTATATCTCTAGTTACTAAACTGGACCCTGGCATACAGTAGTCACTTAATAAACACTTAACAATTTAATCTGTAAATACCTCACTCCCAACAACATATTATTTATTCTTTGTAACTATAATTCCTTCTTTATGAAAGGCCAGATAGAACTACTCAAAGGTTTCATTGCTTCTTGGCCCTAAAGTCTTGGTTAGGAAGTTTAAAAATCAAATTAATTGATAGCACAATTCATTACAGCTCAGGTTGTTGAACCCCAAAAGAGAAAGAATGACTCACACAGTGAGTCTGCCCATGGTAAATTAAGACTTCTTTTACTCTTGAAAACTTCTAGTCTTCATTCTAACTATAGAAAAACCACTTTTAACTGAAATACTTGCAGTGATCCATACACAGAGAAAATTGATTCTCATAATGACAAAGAAGCTGTCCTTACCTGTATTAGCCTGCTCCAACAATAAAAGGAAAAAAAATTAAGGAAGAACTCTAATCTCAAATGCAAGAAATCCTGAACCTGTACTTGATATTTTCCCATTTTAACTGCTTTGCTCTAGTGGGACGTGAGGACCACTCTTCTCCTAGGATGAGAATATTGATGACACCTGGATTATTCAATCCCACAAAGATTGGTCTCAGGTATGAATGTTTCTGAACCATTAAAAAACCTAAAAGGAATAAGTGGGATGCCTATTACAAGATCAATTTCATTGTCTGCTCCAATTAAAACAAACAAACAAACAAAAAAACCAAAACAAAACATTTTTTCTAGGTGAAGCTTTGGTAGAGTTCTACCTACAAAAACATAGGGGACAGGTATGAATGGAATAGGTTAACCAAAATTTAGTTTGTAAGGTTACTTCCCCTCCCCTCACATTTTCTATCTTTGGACTCTGTGGCCCCCTCAAATGTTTATTATTTTTCTTTCACTTACATTTTCTAACTTTGGATTCTATCCTTTTGAATATTTATAATCCAAATTCTAATATAGGAATCTCACTATTTCATTTTAAAGTGCTATCATATTGATTTTTCCTAAGAATCTCAAAATATTCACTCTGCTTTTATTTTTTGGAATGTGCTCTTTTTTTATGGTTCTTTAGGACTAAAAAAGTTTGCTTTTTTCATTCTTCAATTTTGACTTTCATGACTTTTTTTAGTTGAAAAAAGTTTTTAAAAGGGGAATTTAGAAGGACTTTATTCTAACTTTAATTTATATTCAGAGGCTGATTAAGTCCTGCTTACTGAAAAGAAAAACAGATGGTATATTCTTCTCTTTCACTTTTCTTCTCTCAGGGAGAAAGTCAAATATATTTTTGGGTTATCTAGTCACTCTAGACATGACATGTGTATAGATTTTCAAAAAAGAGAAGGAATTTTTCTGTTTCAGTGATAATACATATAGTTGAGTAAGAAAAGAGGGCTGAACCTGAGGATTCAGAAAAGCACATTTAATGGAAAGTAGAGTTTACTGGGCTATTTTAATGAGAATCTTAAAAAAGAGGTAGTCATTTTAGGAAGCTTCTACTGGTAAATAAAAGCTAGTGTAACCCCAGAAGCAAGTGAGCAGAAACAAGATACTATTTTTATTCTGTTCTCAGGTTTTGAAGAAAAGACATGACCCACAAAAGGAATGAGTTTCTTAAGAAGCATTGCCCATGTGAAAGGGGTGGAGGAGGGAATTCCATAAACATATATGGCAATGTCCCCAAACTAATGAGTGATTGGCTTTGATTTGCTGGCACCTGATGATTATACATAGAAAACTGAGATTGACTGTGGTTGAGGAGAAAGTTCATATACTAGAGTGTCTCTAATAGCATTTTAGTGATGTTTTAAAAAACCCAAAACAACAAACTAGAAACAGCCCCCCAAAGAAAAACCAAACAAATAAGTAAAGTAATAATACCAAACACCTAGAAATAAAGTAAATGGCAATTTATTGGGAAATGATTGAAAAAAATTGTAATGTACAAAAATAATGGAATATATTTCTGTGAGAAATGATACATGTGAAGAATCCTGGAAAACTTAGGAAGAATCATATGAAATAATGCAAAGAACCAAGCAGAACCAAGAGAACAGCCTAAGAAATGACCATAATAATGTAAAAGAAAAGTATATCAAGGATATGAGAACTCAAGACAATGCAGTTAGCAGTCTCCTGATTATAAAATGTATTTCTCTTCATTTGATAGAGATGTGGTGGACAATAAATGACAGTGTAACATTTTAGACATCGTTAGTGTATTGGTTTCTTTTGCTTAAATGCACTTCTTTGTTACAAGGGAAGATTCTACTAGAGAGAAACAATACTGGAAATGATGATGTTGGGAAGGGAAAGCATCAACAAAATGTTTTTGGTTTCCAATTCTGGACTTTTGGAAATCTAGAATATTTCTATTATCTCACTAGATGTCTCAAACAGTCCTAATTTCATTATTTTGTTTTCTTTTATTAATTTACTCAGCATTTATTAGATACCTCTATTATAGTGTTTCTTAAAACAAACATAATTTCATTAAAATATTGTTTTAATTCACTCAGTATTTGTTAGACATCTATGGGGTACCTTTTTTGTTATTCGTTATCCAGTCATTTCAGTTGTAATTGATTCTTCATGATCCCATTTGGGATTTTCTTGGCAAAGATATTAGACCATTTTTCTAGTTTCTTCTCCTGTTCACTTTACAGCTGAGGAAATTGAGGCAAACAGGATTGAGTGATTTGGCTGGAGTCACACAGCTGTCTCAGGCTAAATTTGAACTCAGGTCTTCCTGACTCCAAGGATTCCAAGCCCAGTGCTCTAATCTCTGCCCTAGAACTATAGGGAATAGAAAATAACGACATACTTTTGTCCTTTAGTTGAGGGCAATAATGGGCTAAAATGCTAAAAACAGCAAGCATGTATATCTTTAGCTTTGCAAAGCACTTTATATATATTATCTCAGTTGATCCTTACAG
Source organism: Sminthopsis crassicaudata (assembly GCF_048593235.1). Taxonomy (NCBI): domain Eukaryota; kingdom Metazoa; phylum Chordata; class Mammalia; order Dasyuromorphia; family Dasyuridae; genus Sminthopsis; species Sminthopsis crassicaudata. Next base: position 251,117,770 of record NC_133619.1, read on the forward strand.
CAACCTTTTGGAGGAAACAGTCTCAGAGAGGCAGAGGCATAAAAAATGTAAATATGAAAGGCTGGATTCAAATTTAGACCTAAGTTTAAATCTTCTTAAACCCTAAATCTAATAGTTGGTTTCTTACTACTACAGACTATTTCTAAATAACTAGACTACAAATATAGTAATACATTGATTATTATATTCTCAGGAAACAAAGCTGGCCTTTTAACTAAGTTGGCCACAGCAATGACAAAGTTGGGGCCTTGGTTTCCTTAGTGCTTAGTTGACATAGAGTCACATTCCCAGGACAGTCTGCCCTACGATCCTGGAAATGAGGGTGCTGTTTGTGGATATGTGCATAACCAGGAAGCTTCTCTATCACTGGGCAGCAGGTTTGAAATGATGCTTTACAGAAAAAATACAGGATCATGGGGTCATAGATATATAGCCAGAAAAGTTGTGGTAGTAGTATCCAAAGAAATTGTTTGTAGAAGCTGGTGGTGTAGATACTAACAGTGGAAATAATTGAAAGTGAAATTTAGAGGTCTGGATTTGGAGGGCAATGACAGTGTAGAGCTGACAGAAAACTACCGTTCCCAAAGATGCAGCCTGTTGTATTTGAAAGCCACTTCCTAGACACATCCATTTCAAGGTGATTGTTGTGCTGGAAAAGAGATATCAAAGAAATAGCCCAAACCCAAGCTCAGGTTTTCTTAGGCAGGACATGGTCAAAATCACATATAGGGCCTATGGGAGACACGTCCAAATGCTTTTTATCCAACCAGAATTTCAAGATGCAGCTCTAGACTTGGTTCACGATTCATAACTAGAATGGAAGAAAGAGGAAGAATGGTGGTTTAATTCCTTTTGTAAATCCAATGAGTCTTCAGTTCCTCTAGTTCAACAACCAGCTGGGGTATTCTTAGTTAGTAGATAGCAACCCCTTCAGCACTGCTTGAAGCTAGCACCAAAACACCCAAGAGATTGGCCAGAATAGGAAAGGCACTTCAGTATTTATTCAGTGGAAGGGTCCTGATAGGTTCTTTTAACTTCGTTAAAATGTTTGATGGTTTTTTGTTATACAAACATTTTTATTTGTATGTGATCAAATCCATCAAATTTATCTTTGATGATTTCCTCCATTGATTTCCTCCATTGCTCTAAATAATTAAAAATATGCTTTTTCCACATATGGGATAAGTAAGCTATTCCAATTTCTTCCTTTTAATTTTTTTAACTTATGGAATAAAATAGTTTAATAAACACGAAACTGCAAATATATCATTTATAACTTGTTATTCCTCTTAAATATGTAATAAAGTTATCATGTAATTTTCTTTCTTTTTCTTCTCCTCTTATCCCCTCCCCCTAGAGATGGGTACTATTAGACACAAATATATATTATATGTAAAATCATCTTATACATACTTCTATTTATTAGTTCTTTCTCTGGATAAAGATAGCATCTTCTTTCATATGTCTTTGTAATTAATTTGGATATTTACAATAGTTAAAATTACTTATTCACTTAAAATTCTTAAAATATTGCTGCTACAGTATATAATTTTCTCTTGGTTCTGCTCATTTCATTTTTCATTATTTCATACAAGTCTATCTATGTTTTCTAAGATCCTTGAGTTCATCATTTCTTATAGCACAGCGATAATCACAATTCTACACTATATATATATATATATATGTATATATATATATATATATATGCTTGTTTAGCCATTCCCCAATTTATAGGCACCCCTGAAATTTCCAGTTCTTTGCCACTACAAGGGGAATTGCTATAAATATTTTAGAACATATATATATTTTTTTCCTTTTTAGGGGTATTGCTGGGTCAAAGGGTGTAAGTAGTTTAATAACTCTTTGGGCATAATTCCACATTGCTCTCCATGATAGTTCCCAATTTCACCAACAATGAATTATTGTTCTAATTTCCCACATTCTTTCCAACAAATGTTTTTTCTTTTCAATCATTTTTGAAAAATTTCCTTTTGAAAAGGAAATGTGCTTTCCTTTTCAATCATTTTAGCCAATCTGATAGGTATAAAATGATTTCTCTAATCAATAATTATTTAGAGCATTTTTATATTGCTATAAATTGTTTTGATTTCTTTAAACTGCCTCTTCATATTCTTTGATCAATTATCAACTGGGGAATGACTATCAAATGGGGAATCTTATAGATTTTGCAAAGTTCCTTATTTATTTGTGATAATGAGACCTTTATCTGAAACATTTCCCATAATTTTTTACCCAAATTTTCTGCTTTCCTTCTGATATTGGCAACATTGATTTTATATGTATGAAATATTTTCAATTTAATGTAATCAAAATCATCCATTTTATGTCTTGCTCTCTCTTTATTCATAATTTGACTATATAATTGTTAAATAATATGTTCCATGTTTTTCCAATTTTTGTGTAATTTTTCTCTTTATATGTATGGTGGTGTATCCATTTTGACCTTATCATGGTAAATGTCTATGCTCAATTTCTGCCTACTGCTTTCTGATCTTTCCAACAACTTTTACCTAATAAATTCTTATTGCAAAATCTTAAATCTTCATACTTGTCAATTCTAATTCTTTCTGTTAAGTCTGTATATACATACACCCATATATATACCTCACCGAACCAATTGAAGCTTGTTTTAGTATATGATCAGAATATCATATTTTGTCCTAAACACAATCTAAATCTATTGTGTCCACATGGTTATCTAGCTAATACAATAACATCTATTATAATTCCAGTGTTAATAGTTTCTCTAATTGTATGTTTATTTCTATGGTTTTCTTTTTCCAGGGGATGGTCCAGCAAGTCCTCTCTTGATTGACTTTTATGATTAAATCATTGTGACATAAATTGGAAAACCTTTCTTTATTCATATCATTAGTGTTTTAAATAGCTTGTATGTCCAAAGCAATCCTAACAGACTTTGAATGGAAAATGCCATCTCTATCCAGAAAAGAACTATGGAAATTGAATGTAAATCAACACATGCTGTATGCACTTCTTTTTTCTGTCTTTTTTTCTCTCTCGTGATTTTTCCCTTTGTTCTAATTTTTATCTTCCAACGTGATTCATAAATCAATGTGTATAAAAACAAATTAGTTAATTAAAAAATAAATAGCTTATATGTATCTTTGTAGTTATTGTCATTATCAATTAAGATTTTTAATTTGTTTTTTTACTTGCTTATTGCTGGTATATGATCATGTAAATAATATTTGGAAGTTTATCAATAAATACGGATATGCATATGTATATAGATATACATATATACTCAATATCACTTTTAGCCTAGAAGAGTAGGACTAGAAAGTGGGATTTGCCCCATTTATATAACATTATCTAATATCTGTCTTCCTGAAATAAAACAAAAAAAAGAAAATTATTTCCCTTCTCTACACATGAATTTTTAGTTCCAGAGGACAAATAGATCAGATAAAAACTAGAAATTCCAGAAAAAAGTTTGATAGCAACCACTTCTTTCTCGTCCCCCATGAAATCTTTTGTGCCACCTTCTAATATTCCAGTCTTCCTCCTTGGGGCCATCTGTAAGCATCAAGGATAAGCAGTTTTCAGGATTCTTGCTTGTCTAGGACACCAGCTGAGGGAGAAAGTTAAGTATGACCTCTCCCTCTGCAACAGTGACAGCTGCACTTGGAGTCTTAGGCTCTTCATCATTGCCTTCTGCCATCTGATTGTGACTGGGTTTGAGCTTAGATATCTTCACATTTTCCCATTTAATTTTCAATAAAAGCATTGCCAGTCAGTTTTAAGAGTACTCCAGTACATTCCTCAGTTAAATACTAGCCCCCACTTCTATTCTGTCAACATGAAGGCCTCTCTTCAGATATTGATGGATGAGATTTAAGAGAAACTGCAAGTATGTCCTTGGACATTTTAAGGGTTACATTACATCTGTTGATTTTCTTCCCTGTTTGGAGTTATCTTTTAATCCAGTTGAAGCAAATGAGAGGAAGAAGAAAGAATCAATATAAGTCATATAAAAAGAAACTCAAAAATGATTTGAAACAGAAAGAAAAGAGCCTTTATTTCAGGCTTGTCCTGCCATCTTACTTTACTATTTAAAAATTCCTGATAACCTTGAAAAATCTCAGATACGTCAGTGTGTGCTTAAATTTTGCTTTGCATACCCTAAATAGAGAATAGCACAAGTGAGAATTCATTTGGACTGAAGGGTCTCAGGATCTGACCTAAAGCCTCAGAGGACAATCTGTCTTTCCCCCTCTATACAAGAAAAAGTAGTTAACTGTTTGCCAGTAAACCCCCTAGAATTTCTTTGGAGGTAGGGATTCTGTATTGAACTTATTTTTAGATTACTTACAATGCAAAGCAACATTTAAAAAAAACAACTCAAATAAGCACTCAATAAAAAATTGGTTGGCCGATTGATTGATACTCTGCCTAGAGGGATGATATTATGGGAATTAGACCTTAAAGAGCTTTGTGGAGGTGCTGTCATTCTAGTCTTAGGAGCATTACATGTTAAAATTCACTATTTTTTCACAGAGACAAATACAAGGGACTTTAGACACCCAAATCGAACAATTGCTTTAAACATTTTACTGAATAAGTTGTTTCATTTCCACTGCTCAGAAAAGTTCCACTGGCCTAGAAAGTTTCCTTTTTAGTAATTGATTAAATAACACTTAGTAAATGATACCAGTATCCAAGACTGCAGAATTCTCCAAAGTAGTTTTTATTTCAGACACCATCACAGCATTGCCATGTCTTCTATCTCTGCTGTTTGATCATTTTAGTAATTTTCTAAATCTGAAATCAGACTCTGTGCTAGAAAAGTACTCAACATGTAATTTATTTCAAAGACCATTTAATCTAATCTGAATCTGTATAAGATAGAATACAGTTGGAGAATAGGAAATGAATACTGATGTGTGAAAAATCATTGGTTTTGGAGTCAGAAATCCCTGTATGAATTTTATTAAGTTCCTCATCTACAAAATAAGCAATTTGAATTAAATAATCTCTGAAGTCGCTTCTTGTTGTAAAATCTCTGCTTCTAAATAACTTTGGTACCATCTAAGAACTATAAAGTAATTGGGGATCCTTTAAGAATGCTTGCTTAGAATTTAGGTAAGCACATAAATTATTTTTTACCTTGTAAGAGTTCAGCTTAATTGGGAAGTGATAGTATAGTCTCAGCATGTAACTCCCTTTTAAAATTATATCTTAAACATTAATCTTAAGACAATGTCTTAAAATTTACGCTTTGCTTTCAAAAGTCATTCTCAGACCAATTGATAATAGCAAGAGAAAATTAAAGAGTGGAAATTTTTCTCCCTCCAAGCAATACCCTATACTTCTTGAGTTTGTAGGCAAAAAGTGTTAAAAAAGAAAATTTATGAGGGAATTTTTAAAAGTTCCCTCCTGGGGGAATGTAAATTGTTAGCACTAATATCTGTCTGCCCAAGTTGCATGTACCTTCGGATTCTAATGTTTATTGTGCAATAAGAAAATGATATTTACACACATGTATTGTACCTAGACTATATTGTAACACATGTAAAATGTATGGTATTGCCTGTCGTCGGGGGGAGGGAATAGAGGGAGGGGGGGTAATTTGGAAAAATGAATACAAGGGATAATATTATAAAATATATATATATATATATATATATATATATATATATATATATATATATATATATATATATATATATATATATATATATATATATATATAAAAGTTCCCTCCTGTTCTGGGGTTCTATGAGTGGAGGACTATTAGAGTAAGGTAAGTGTTCCCCCATATCTTTTCAAGCTTGCTCTCAGAAGCTGGTATTACAGCTATAAATAGCAGTAATGGTTTGGCCAAGCAGGGCTAAATGGATCCTTATAAACCACAGTGGGTAGAGGAAGACCCTCCCCCCCACAGCAAGACAGTAAGGCAACAAGCATTTTTATTCTTTCCCTAGATTTCAGGACTTGTGTTAATGGGGAAAAGAACATGAAAATAACTATAGATATATAAGATACACTTATACACATATTAGATGGTTCAAATATCAGTGAGAAAGGAGATCGCAAACCCACCAATAAAATCAGAGAATCCCAGATTCAGAGCTGCAAGGAGATATGGTTGAGTGACATGCCTGAGGTCACACAAAGTATTAAACAGCAGTTATCTGGTGAGTATAGAAAAATATGATTGCAAAAGGGAGAGAGTGATTGAAGAAAGGGTGAGTCTTTGGAAGTCTAGATACTATAAATCATTTGTTCTAAGGATCTTGGGCTTTCCTCATAATTTTGAAACATTTCTTTGCATTCTTACTTCTTGTACATGCTTTTGACCAGATTTTCTTCAGTGCTTATACTGTACAACGTGGCGCTGATATTGAGTTGTGAACTTGTACAGCAAGTTCTAAAAGATGTAGCCTTATAAAAAGGACTCTGCAGGTCAAACTCACAAAATATGAGTTTCTTGATGATTAGGTTGCCCCCTATGGCCAAGAGAAAATATTGGCAAGGACTAATCAATGTGGTGATAGTTGGAACTATCTTATTGTATTATAAGCCAAGGTCTTCAGTTTTATCTCTATGTGGTTAAGTTAGCTTTCTTCTATTCTAGGATCAGAGACCACATGCCCAGACTAAATAACTGCCAAAGCAATCATATAATCTTATAAGCAGGGCTATAATTACATTGTAGAACAGACTAAGCAAGATCAAATGGGGCATTTCATATCAGTTAAGAATTAGTTATTACATTATTAATGTTAGTTAATATTAATAAATTATAAGCATTTCTTAAGTTCCTAATCTGTTTCAGCAACTTGCTAAGTGGTAGGGACACAAAGAAAGTAAAAAAATCAACCAAACAACAACAACAAAAAAGCCACTCCAATCTCATCTCCTTTAACCAGAATCCCTAGCTTCCATTAAAGTACAATTCAAGGACATCTCCTATATAAATTTTTTCCTGATCAACTCTGTAATTATCTTCCTTATGAAATGACTTTGAATATATTTTTTGCTTACAAAACATATGGTTCAAGAAGACAAAATAAGACAGAACAAAAATTAGAGGTTAAACTGAAACCTTATGCCTTTATACCATGATCACTTCCTTTGAGAAAGGAATTGATTAGGACCTAGGGATGGTGAGACCAAAATAAACAAAATAGATTCTATTTGTACATACAGGAAAAGACTTATTGATGCGGGAGTTATTTCTAAACTATAGTCTATGTAGAGTCAAACCATCAGACTGCTATCAAAGCTAAGATTGGAAATAGTGAAAAAAAGAAAGAATAGTGATGAAAAAAAAAAGGATACAGTATTAATTGTGAACCACTTAAAAAAATGACAGTTAAAACTGGAAAATAGACAACATATATGACAATAATAACCATGACTAATTGTAGTACTTTTATAAATAAATTTAACTAATATGAATGAATTGCAACAACGTGGAGACCAAAAAAAGGCAAATATCTGACTTAACTTGCCAGATGGAGAGAGAAGGCTGCCAAAAGGCAAGATCAGGTTAGAATAGAAACATGTCTGTAAAGTCTTACAAAGAAGGATGATGAATGATTATTTGCAGTAAAGCATAGAGAAAGAGAAGCATTGGAGGGTACAACCAGTTTAAAGAAAACTTGGCAAAACATTCAACTTGGCAAAGCTATCCCAAGGGCTTCTGAGGACAAAAATGGAAGTAGTTTAATAAGCAGAAGAAAAATGGAAAAGATGTGTAAAAACTATTACAACAATTTTTTTTTCCATCAAGGACAAAAGATCCACTATACTTAGACCCTAAATCTACAATCCTAGATTTGTTTATAGGGGAGGTATAAATGACTCTAAAGAGAACAAAGACTAGGAAATCAGCATATTGGATACTACACAAAACTACATATAAAAGAGAGGGGTACTGGGGGGGGGACATCAGTGTGGGACTAATTGAGGGATTCTTAATATAAGTAATCTGAAAGAGTGGAAGATATCAAAAAAATGCCAAAAATTTCAGACCTTTATAATACTGAAAAAAGATCATTGAGAGAACTTAAAAGAAAAAACAAAACCTATTAATGTTTATGCCTACTCTTCCAAATATACTTTATTAAAAAAAAAAAAAAAGATACACAAATCGAAGGTATCCATGTTAAGGGTATTAATAGGGAGCAATGAACCATGTCTTTACCACTTTAAAATTAATTGAAAAATGTAGAGAATATACAATCTCACTGTGTTTATAGATTGTTGGTTATGAAATAGCATTTGATTTCAAGGAGAACAATATATTAAAGGTTCCTTTCCCACAAAGTACCAACAGCTAGAGATGGCTTAGTGAGTAGAGTGCTGAGCTGGAGCCAGGAAGACCTCAATTTAAATCTGGTTCAGACAATCACTAGCTATGTGACCCCAGGTTATGTCATTTAACCTGTTTGTCTCCATGTATTGAAGAAGGAAATGGCAAATAATGCCAATATCTTGACCAAGAAAACCTAAGGGACAATATGGTTCAAATCCCACCTCTGCTCTTTCCTAGGTCATGGTGCTAAATATTAAAAAAAAAAATTTAATTTAATTTTTAATTTGTGGAATAAAACAAGCATTTCCATAAAATAGTATAATAAAAAGATGATTGTATGGGAAACTGCAAATCTATTACATACAATTTGCTATTCCTTTTGAATGGGATAATGTAAGTATAACTTGAAACTTTACAAGTTGTACTATAGCCAAAAGCTGAAGACAGTCAGGTTATTTTAGATAAATATACATTTCCCTCTTCTTCCCCCTGCCATTTTTGCTATAATTAGCCTCAAGTTCCTAATATGGTACAGAGAGCATCTTTGGCTAATATTCTTTGTCTCTGGGTAGATTTTTAGTTAATCTCTGGATGGATTTCAACATTTTAAAATGTAAGTCTGGACTTTCAGCCAATAGGAGAAACCATCAAAAGGGGGTGGGAGCTTCTGAGTTAAGATCTACATAATTATATTTTGGAACCTTTGCTTTTTATCTTGATAGTCTTTGATTTTAATTTGGGTAAGGGTTGCTGTCCCACACCCTTTTAAATATATAATAAAAGAATCTTGTAAATTTCTTGTTTTTTTCTCCTTTTCTTTTTCACATCAGCCTTTATCCTAGAGATGGCTATCATTTAACAGTGGTCCTCAAACTTTTTAAATAGGGGCCAGTTCACTGTCCCTCAGACTGTTGGAGGGCCAGACTATGGTAAAAACAAAAACTCACTGTCTCCGCCCCTCAGCCCATGTGCCCTAAAGGGAGGGCGGCATAAACATCCTCAGAGGGCCGTAGTTTAAGAATCCCTGCATTAAGACAACAATATATGCATGTATATAAACATACACACATATGCATATATGCATATGTAAAATAATTCTATACATACTTCCATTTATCAGTTCGTTCTCTTGAGGCAGTGTCTTATGTCACTTTAAATCCTAATTTTTCTTCTTAGAAATAGCATTTTTAAAGATCTGACTGAAAAATCAACAGGAAATGTAATGCTGAAGATAAGGCTAACTGCATTCATTTCCAATATTTTAGCAGAGTTTAACACTAATGGTTTTGAAATCAGTTCAACTGTAAATGTATCAAGGGGCCACCTTTCTTTTTCTTTTAATTTCATTTCTTCAGAATCATCCAAGTATGTCCCAATTACATGGACCTCGCATTAAATATCCTTATTTGCAACATTGTATCACTCTCTTAACAACCTGAAAGTTAAAGACTGAGGGTGAAAACTTTCATTTTCATTTCTGTATACATAGCAATTAATAGTAACCTTGTTTTCTTGAATGCCGGAGCCTTGGAGAACCTAGAGTACGTGTAAGATTTAAAGCTAGCAATGACTCTAAAAAATAATTTCGGACTTCACTTTGCACATGGGGAAAATCGCAAGTTTAAACGGTGCAAAGAATTAGTCATGGTTAATTGTTATTGTTAAATAGTCAAATAGTCACTGTGAAAAGTCTGAATTTGAACTCAGGTCTCCTAGCTCCAAATTTGAATCCAGGGCTTTTCCCACTAGGGGACATTGTTTCATTCATTTAATTTTTACTGCTGGACTGCGAAGAAAACCAGGACAGATACAAGCTTAGATGACAGCGTCCTTGCCCTCAAGGAGTTTACAATTTAGCAGAGGAAAAACGTATACATACTGCCCCCTACGGGAGTTTCAAAAGAATGGCTCGATTCTTAGGGATCCCGAATATTAGATTAAAATTAAAATTAAAATTAAGAACTGGATTTGTTTTCCTTCCTCCCCAGAAATCGGACACAACTAAATAAGACAGAGAAAAGAGCACTAGTAGCTCTCCGCCCACTGTCTCAATTTCTGGGTGACCCCAGGGCTCTGAATCCGAGCACTTCGGTCCTTATAAGGAAGTTGCGCAGCTCGGGGCAGGGTAACAGTGGTAAATGCCGGGAATCAACTCGCGAGATTTAAGCAGACACCCAGTGGACGTTATGCGCATAATCGAAATACGAGGTCCTACAGGAATTCTGCGCATGACCCAAATACTGACGCTGACGTAGGGACCATCTTGCGCATGACCTAAGGAAAAAAAAAAAGAAAAACACACACACACACACACACACACACAAACACAGAAAAACACACACACACACACACACACACACACACACACACACACACACACACACACACACACACACAAAATCTCTCCGGCGCTCTGTGCGCATGCTCGCGGCGCGTTTCCTTTTCTGGTCAAAGCAAGGCGGTCTTGTTCTTGGCTGGTTTAAGTCTATGGAGCGCCGGTGTTGGGGGCGTGGTAGTGGCCAGGAATGGGTTGGGTTGGACTGGGGTGGCCTTGCGCCTGCGCGGTCACACCTGAAGGCTGAGGGCAAACTGGGATTGAGGAACAGAGTTCTCTGACCTAACTGAGGGCTTTGGCGACAAGATGCAGGTGAGGGAAGGGAAGGGAAGGGAAGGGAAGGGACGAAAAGAACCGATGATCCTGAACCCGGGCTCCCCCGTGGCAAAGGTTTTGACCCGGCCGGACGGCGGGGCACGCGACTGTGGGTGCGGCCTCGAGACCACTGAGGGCATGGCGCAGGCGCAGTGCGGGAGTGTGCAGCTTCTACTATCCCTGCGTAAAGCACTGGCATCTCTGGTGTTAACATTGTTATCATTAATATTTGCTGTTTAGTAGAAGTAGCTAGGTGGCGCATTGCGTAGACTGCTGGATCTAAAATTCAGGAATAAGCGAATTCAAATCCGGCTTCCAATATTTAATTACATATGTGATTCTGAGTAAATCACTTGACCTCTGTCTCAGGTTATCCATCTGTAAAATGGGCATAATTGCTTAATTTTTTTTCCCCTCTCAATCATATGTAAAAATAAAATGGCGATAATTGTAAAAAAAATTTTAAAACATTGTAGAAGTACTCACTAACTGTTACTCATTTGGGATTAGAAAAGGAATGATGGTTAAGAAAAAAAAAAGCTGGGTTCAGATCTTCCCTGTGAGCATGTGATTCTTGTCATTTAACCTGTTAGACTGGTTCTCCACTTGGGGTCCAAGAAGTTAAAAAAAAATTATTTTTCGATAACTTTTAGTATAATCTGGTTTCATTTGAAATCCTACTAACTTTAGCATTTTTTTTTTTAACATTTCATTTACGAAGAATTGAATTCAATTGTATTCTATTTAATGTATTTTAAAATATTCTGAGAAGGGGCGTCAAATCATTTAAGGGGTCTGTTGCCCACAAAAAGGTGAGAAAATCCTGGTCTAAAACTTGAAGTTGCAGAGAAGGGGCTAATCAGAATTAATAAAGGTAATTTTCTCAGTTATATGATTGGAATCACAGATCATGAAACTATTATCCAAAATCCTTTGCTGTAAGTGTCATTAATTTTACTATCTATGCTTCATTTGGAGAAATTGTTGACTGGAGTACTGTTGACTACAAGTAAATTGAAACTTTAAAGTAATAAAGACTAAATAATGGTACTACTAATCTTAATATCAGCTAGCATTTATAATAATTACAAAACTTACAGCTAGTTTGGCAAACCTTTGCAGAGAAACTCTTGTCATAGAGATTATTCAAGTAAATGTAAAATAATAAGATGGAGAATGCCAGTAGCAGAACCAAAAAGAAAGACCTCTTGTAAGAAATGAACCCTGATTTGTGTTTTGAAAGAAGCCTTAAAGTTTGCAAAAGACTTTACAAATATCTCCTTTTATCCTCACATTAACCTTGGGAGGTAGATATGGTGATTATCTACATTTTTACAGATTTGAAAATTGAGGCAGGCAGTAGTTAAGTGATCTGCCCCGTATCTTACTATTAGTGTCTAGTAAAATGTGAATCTGTTTTACTACCTGTCTTCTTATCTAGTTACCTTAGAGATTCTGTCATTTTTGGGAGGAACCCCCAAAACTAGATTAATTATATTGGATCATTTTGAGTCGTGAGAAGTAGCGTGCTCAGAGAGCAAAGAGTCAAAAAGACTTGGGTTCAAGTTCTGTCTTTTGACATTGATTTGTGTGACTTCTCATTATGCCCCTGGCAACTCAAAAAGAGAAAAAAATCAGAATATGCCAGCCTACCAGAATGGGAGGAGTTTATTCATCTGGGAGTTAATAATTTTTGAAGTGATATGTACAGATCTTGTCTATCTTTTATTGAATTGTATATTTAGAGATAGGAAGGATTTCTTTAGAGGATTATTTAACCAAAATTATACTTCTAGAGGTTAAGTAATTTTATACAAGGTCACAGAGAAAAGAAGTAGATTTTGAACCTAGGTCCTTGGGTTACAAATCCTGGGGTCTTTACATGATCCAGTTTTTCTTGCAGTAATCAACTGAAGGTAATATATGGGACTGCATTTTTCTAGTCTCGAACTTGAGACACAGCATGCTCATTACCTGATTGCTGTATTTTGATTGTAATTGTTGAAGGACACAAATTTGTTAAACATTTACTATACAAGTGTTACTGTGCTAAGAATTGGTAAGGATATCTAATGTATGTTTAATTAGCAAGCATTTAAGAATCTCCTATGTTCCACTGTTCTGGCGATATAGATACAAAAAAAAAAAAAAAAAATCAAACACTTTGTTTTCTCTAGGAGTTTACCCAATGAGTACTTTGTATTTAATTGAGTTAATTAATGCCAATAACTGGAGCCCTCATGAAAAGTCTCTTATAAGAAATGGCCACTAAGCTATACTTTGAAGGAATCAAGGAATCCTAAGAGATGACCTTAAGGGGAAGTGCATTTCATATGGTCCACAGGTGGGCATTGAAACATCTAGCAGGCCATGTGACTGAAGTGGAGAAGATAAGAAAGTGGAAAAAAGTTGGTGGGAATTCAGTTGTGGAGAGCTGGGTTGAGAAGTTTGTGTATTATTTTAGAAGTCATGGATTTGGGTTTTGTTTTGTTTTATTTTTTTGTTTTTGAGGATGTAGGGCATGGGGTATCATAGTTGACTCTGTGTTTTAGAAATACAAATTTAGCTGACTTGTAGGAAATAATTGGGAGGGAAAGTGGAATGGAGGCAGGCATATTGATTAGGAAACTATTGTAGTAATTTGGGCCAGATATAATGTACTGAACCTTAGGCAGACATAAGGTGAGTAAAGAGAATGGCATATACATGGGAAATTGTTGAGATAGACATGACATTTTTCAGTGATTGGATATAGGTGTTGAAAAGAGAGAAAAGTCAAAGATGGCTTCAAGATTGTGAACCTGAACTTTGGAAGAAAAGTGGTCCCCAATAGAAATGGAGAGGTTTGGAGGAGGAATGAATGGGTTTGGAGAGTTAGCATACTTTCTAGTTTGAGTTCACTATGAAGCATCTTAGAAGAGATGTCTAGGAGGCGGCTGATAATGTTGGATTAGGATTCAAGAGATTTTGTTGTTCAATCATTTTCATGACTCCATTTGAAGTTTTCTTGTCAAAGATATTGGACTGGTCATTTTCTTCTCTAGCTCATTTTACAGATGAGGAACCTGAGGCAAACAGGATTAGTGACTTGCTCAGGGTGACATGAGTTGAAGTGTCTGAGGTAGGATTTGAACTCTTGAAGATAAATCTTCTTATTCTAAGCCCAATGTGAGATGTGCTACCTAATTGCCAGGTGTCCAAGTCATATTCCTGAAATACAGAAGAGAACATATCATTCTCCTCCTATATGATAAAGTCTGTTGCCTCCTTTTGAGAGTCAGATATAAATTTTCTATTTCCAGCCATGGCTATCTATTATTTATCACTAAGTAAATGTTAAGATAGGGGAAAAGAGAGTAAAAGCAAAACAAAAGAAGAATTGGGAACAGAAGCACTTGCCTAGAAGTATGGGGAATAGAATTAAGGTTTAAAGGGCAGCTAGGTGGTGCAGTGGATAGAGCACCAGCTCTGAAGTCAGGAAGACCTGAGTTCAAATTTGGCCTCATTTAACACTTCCTAGCTGGGTGATCCTGGGCAAATCACTTAACCCCAATTGCCCCAGCAACAAAACAAAACAAAACAATTAAAATTCAAGCAAGAATTAATTGTCAGACTACCATGCCCTATTATAAACCATCTCTGCCACTTGGTCTCTATTTTGACAATTACAACACTGGGCTTCTGTTGAATTTGATGGTACCTAAAGTCATCCTTGATCTTACTGTTTTAGGACCCCAATGCAGATACCGAGTGGAATGACATCCTGCGCAAAAAGGGTATATTGCCCCCAAAAGAAAGTTTGAAAGAACTGGAAAAAAAGAGGGAAGAAGAAGAAGAGAACTACATCCTTCAGCAATCAGTAGGTAAGTTCAATTCATTTTCTTGATTATTCTTATTTTATCTAGATTTTTTTCTTTTCTTTTCTTTTCTTTTTTTTTTTTTTTAATTCAGTCATTTGTTAGGGTAGAAAGTCTTGGATTAAATTAGACATGAGACTTTAGTTCCAGTAATAGTTCTGCCTCATATCAGCCATATGACCACAAACAGTGCATATTGACCTTTCTGGGTCTTGGTTGCTCTAATATCCCTTACATTTAAAAATTTATCATTATTAACTTGACAATAATTTCTCTTTGCCAAGAATGGAAAAGACTTTATATGGAACTATGAACTTTTATTATTATTTTTATATATTTTTATTATTAATGACTTGTATATTTTAAGAATCTATTAAAAAGTCTTTAAAATTTTCTTCTAATCTGTCTTCTGAACTTCCTTTTCTTCTGTGCATTAAAAAAAAATCAGTGACATGCTTCTTTATTTTCTCCTATATGTTGGCCTCACTATCACAAACTCAATGCTTCTAGTTAAAAAACAAAAACTCCCTCATACAAATAAGCTTAATGAAGAAAATAAATCCATTTTTGGCTTTATTCAGAAATGTTTGTCTCATTGTACATTTCTATTCCATTACTTTTCTTTCAGGAGATGAGTATCTTCCCTCCTCTGGAATCTTGGTTGGTCATTACATTGATCAGAGTTCTCAGTTTTTCAAAGTTGTTGTTCTTTACTATGTTGAAATCTTCATATTCATTGTTCTGATTGTGCTTGTTTCTCTCTTTATCATTTCACACAAGTCTCCCCTGATTTCTCTTTTGTCATTTCTTATGGTTCAATAATATTCAATTATATTGATGTAGTATAATTTATACATTATGGCTACCCATTTTGTTTCTTTCTTTCTTTTTTTTTTTTTTTTTTTTTTTTTAATATGAGGCCTTCCTCTCTTTTTTCTTTTTTGGGGATAAGGTTAGGCATGGATAGCTCAGTAAAAAGAGCAGTGAATAGAATGTTACCTTGAATCAGGAAGACTTTTAAATTCAAATGCAGCCTTAGACATTTATTAACTCAATAATCCTATACAAGTCATTTAACCTAAGATGAAGATGAGTTTCTTCATCTATACAGTATCACCCACTTTCCCAGGTTATTCTTAGGATGAAGTTAGATTATGTTTGTAAAGTACTTTGCAAATCTTAGTTAGCTATATAATTGCTAGCTATTATTTTAGAAATATTTCTTGGCATAATTTCATTTAATTCATAATTCATTTAATTCATAATTCCATTTAATGACTTTTTGAGCACAGTTTCAGATTGCTTTCCAGAAAGGTTGGACCCATTCAGCATTCTACCAGCAGTGCATTAGAATACTGTCTTTCCACACCCCCTTTCCTCCCTCATATCTTTGATTCTCTGGTTCCTCACAAAGATGAATATGTGGATAGAATTTATGATTTTAGATGGTGATTTCAAAAAATAGTCAAAGTCTTTGCTTTTGGTTAATTTTTCTTTAGAATAATCGATTAGCCATTCTTGTGTAAATCACCACATGATTACTTAGAGTTCAAACAGATCTGTAAGTTTCAAATTTTAGATCTCTTATTCCTAGCTATTTTAAAATTTAGTCAGAAAAACTAAATTTCATTCAGGGTACTCCTTACTAATGTCTTCTTTTATTCAGTTTAATTCAACAAACATTTATAAAGTGTCTCATGTTAAAAGCATAGGGTAAGACACTGAAGATTGAAAAGCAAACATCTGGGGCCACTAGGTGGCGCAGTGGATAGAGCACCAGCCTTGAATTCAGGAGGACCCGAGTTCAAATGTGGTCTCAGACACTTAACACTTCCTAGCTGTGTGACCCTGGGCAAGTCACTTAACCCCAGCCTCAGAAAAAAAAAAAAAGAAAGAAAAAGAAAAGCAAACATCTACATAAGTAAATACAAAGTAATTTTAGGAAGAAGACAGTTCTCATAACTCAGAGGTATGAGAAAGAACCTGAGCTGTATTTGAAGGGAGCTAGGAATTCTGTTGAGTATAATTGAAGAAAGAATGGCTTCCCAATGTGGGAGGCTTATTCAAAGGCATGGAAGCAGCACATCAGATAGAATTCATGTATGGGATATATGTGTGAGTTTAACTATTAGGCTAAGGATTTGATTTTATTCTAGAAGCTATAGGGAGCCATTAAAGAGCAGTCATTACCCATCATGGCCCCAAGAGAAAAGATGAAAAAATTCTTCTCTTCTTTCTGTGGAGAAGTGGATAGATGAGTGGATGTGGAATGTGACTTATCTTGTCTGGTAGGGTCACTGTCAGTTGATTTTGCTTTACTGTCTTTCTTTGTTAGAAGATGAAGTATATATCCCTAAATGATAACCCTAAATGGGGTGAGGAAATAGCATGATGAGGTTATGTTTTAGGAATATCAATTTAGCAGTTCCGTGGAGAAACATGTTACAGAAGGGAGAAAATGGAGATCAGGTAGAAAGCTATTGCAATAGTCCAGGCCAAATGTAACTAGGTCCTGACCTGAACAATAAAAGCTGCATGAGGGGAAAGAAAGCATGAATAGATGTGAGAGATGTGATAGAGGGAGTATTGGCAAGACTTGGCAACTGATTGGTTATGAGAATTGAGGGAAAAGTTACAGATATCTTTAAGGTCGTGAAGTTGGGTGATGGGCACCCTCATGAGAAATGGAAAATTTGGTTTAGGGAATAGAGTGGGATATTTCTGTTTTTAGATATTCAAGGTGCCTGTGAAATATTCAGTTGGAGATGTTCTTTAAGCATTTGGTAAGATGCGATCATCAATGCATTTAGGAATAAATCATTTCAATTCTCATTCTATTTAAGTTTTAAAATTAATTCTTTTAACTTTTAGCTTTTGGGAGGATAAAGGAAATAGTCAAAGGTGTTAATAAAAATGAACATGTATACTGCTTTGGAGAGGAAAGGAAGAGTAAAAGTACTGCAAAGTAGCATTGGTTTTTTGTTCTTTGTTGCAGATAATTTTATCTATTGCTAATATGATTCATTTTAGTGAAAACATATGAAGACATGACTTTGGAAGAATTAGAAGAAAATGAAGATGAATTTAATGAGGAAGATGAGCGTGCTATTGAAATGTACAGGTTAGATCTATAGGAACTATTTGGTCTTTTGTATAGTAGTAAAACTTAATGTCCTTTGAGAAAATAATTTATGAGATAGCATTTGGAAAGAATTGTAATTAAATTACTCGATTTGCTCTCTTTTTTTGTAAGACAAAACCAGATTCCTTGAACATAAGTAATGAAAATTTATATACAAAACAGTTCCAATATAAGATTACTTTGTTAGATATCCAGCATCTTACATGTTGGCTAATTTCTAAAATTGGTATTTTAGAACTTAAATTATGTTTAAGAAGTTACAGTGGTGAAAATTTTGAATAGTCAAAATTATCCTCAGCATAGAGTACTTTAAATTGTCCCTAAAGAACAGTAGCTAAGACTGGAGCCATGTCTTCAAGTTAAAAACTGACTGAACCTGGGTTTATGTAGGGATGAAGTTCTGTTCTCATCCTTGAAGAGATGAAGAGGGACACTGGGGTCCACTAGAAGAGAGAATCATATCTCCCATCTTAGTCATTGTGGAATGCCTGCTAGTTGAATGGAGTGGTGGACATTGCCATATTTTAAGACAGGTTCTAGCTATCCTAAGTGGTGGGCACTTTTATTGAGGATATATATATGAATTTGAGGAAGATGAATTTGAATATGATAAATTTCACATCTTTGTCTTCTCCTCTGTGTTACAGACAACAAAGACTTGCAGAATGGAAAGCAACTCAACTAAAAAACAGATTTGGAGAAGTTTTGGAGATATCAGGGAAAGATTATGTTGAAGAAGTTACCAAAGCTGGCAAAGGCTTATGGGTAATCTTGCATCTTTATAAACAAGGGTAGGTCAAACTTATGCTTTATTAAAGATATGTCTTTGCTTTTGAGGCTTTGAATTTTAGATTTCATTGATCAGCAGCTTAGCTAAGATTTTTTTTGTTAATAATTTTGAGATTTTAAGGCTTATTAATTCTAATCTTTTCACTCTTGTTTTATTAACCATATGAATTTCATGAACCATTAGGTCAAGAAAAATATTAAATTCTTTTTGAGCTACATGTTTATGTAAATATAGAGTTCATCTTTATTATATTTATGGCTTGGCAATTTTTTCCCTATTGTCTAAAATTGAGAATTTTTCTTTTTATTGAACAATTTGATTACTAATCTGTTTATGTTGAGAAACTGAGGGAACCAATAAAACCTAAGAATTAACTTTTTTGTGAAGACCTGATTGCCTACTATTTTTATATTTCTGCCATTTTCCATGCTATTTTCCCATGTCCAATAGATTTTTCTTCCAAAAATAATCATAAAATCATATTAACAGCAGATTATTTTTGCCTACCCCCATATACTAGATTCTGAATGTTTTAACAAGTTTCATTTTAAAAAGAGAAGAATAAGTGATATTTACTTTAAAATTATGTTGCTTAATTATATTATTTATTAGGTAAAATAAAATTAGATCTTGTGTATAAACTCTCTCCTAGCTTATTTGATGTTTCAATATGTATACTTTTTTTTTTTTTTTTTTTTTGGCAAGAGTTTCTTTTTACTTTTCTATATTAATCTATATATCTGCTTTCTGGAAAATATGTGGTAGGAAAAACCTGTTTTAAAAATTGAATTGTGAGGAGAAAAATAATATTTTAAAATGACCTTAGCCATCACAGAAGTCAAGTTATTGGGTTGGGAGAATGAAAATACTTTCTTTGTTTTGTCTATGTTATTATATGGCTTCTTTTGTTGATTTTTTATTTTACAGAATCCCTCTGTGTTCACTTATAAACCAGCACTTTAGTGGACTTGCAAGAAAGTTTCCTGATGTGAAATTTATCAAGTCTATTTCAACAACTTGTATACCTAACTATCCTGATAGGAATCTGCCCACAATATTTGTCTACCTTGAAGGAGATATCAAGGCTCAGTTTATTGGTCCTCTAGTATTTGGTGGCATGAACCTGACAAGGGATGGTAAGTAGTTATAATCTGAAAGGAGAGAGATCCCATGTAAAACTCACAAGCCTACAGGTCTCACAGTGGCAGAGTGAAACAATAATGTAGCTCACATTTTTCTTAACAAATTTTTGAGAAGCAAATGTAGTTTTTGATCAATGATCAGCAGGAGGGAGGGGGGAAAGAGTTTCATTTTAGTGGTTGATGTTATTTTGTTTGTCTTTGGTCAGCCATTAACCTTGTCTGATGGTGTTATTTTCCCCCCCCTGAGGCAATTGGGGTTAAGTGACTTGACCAGGGTCACACAACTAGGAAGCATTAAGTGTCTGAGATCAGATTTGAACTCAGGTCCTCCACTTCAGGGCTATCCGCTGTGCCACCTAGCTTTTTTTAAAGTATGGTAGTTTAAAAATTCTAAAAAATCAGCTGCTATTAAACCCTTGACACATATATATATATATATATATATATATATATATATATATATATATATATATATATATATATATATATATATATATATATATATATATATATATGTATGTATGTATGTGTGTATATATATATATTTTGGCTTGTTTGTTTACATGAGAAATTTTATTGGTAGATAATCAACAAGAATTGATTAAGAGATAGGTACGATGTTAGCTATAGGGCCTAGAACTATGATTTCATATAGGGATTTCATAAGTCAGGAAACGCAGTTACTATTGTAGACTGAACCTTATCTACAATTTATGGTCTTAGAGATACAAGGTAATGGTGAAGAAGGACTAAACATTGTAAGCTGGGAGAACTAGGACAGGCATTAGATAGGGGAAGGGCTTAAGTTACCTGAATTTTGAAGGAAACTGAGGTAAAAAAAGATAATCAAAATAATAAGAGTGAGGGTAATGAGACATAATAAGAGTGAACATTTTAGGCAAGGAGCTGGGAGATGGAGTGTCATGTGTGAAGGACAGGAAGGAAACTATATTAGACAGACCACAGTGGTAGAGGAGAGTAATGTGTAATAATGCTAGAATAATGGGATGAGGCCAGATTGTGAAGGGCTTTAAATGGTAATTAAGGTTTGTAAAATTTTCTTACATAATTTTTTTTTTGATCTTCATAACTGCCATGGAAGATAGTTGCTATTATTATGTCCATTTTACAAATGAGTAAACTGAGTTAGAAATAATGTTGCTTTGCTCAGAGTCACATAGCTCCTTGGCCACCTATCTGTTTTGCTTCAATTGTCAGAGAGGAGCTTGTATTTGATATTGTTGGCAGTAGAAAGGCAGCAGAGTTACTTGATCAGGGAAATGATCTTTCTTAAGAAAAATCACTTTGGTGACTACAAAATAGGATGTAGTGAGGAGATCAAAACAAGAAGACTAATTAAACTATTGTAATAGTTCAGGTGAGAAGCAATGAGTGTCTATGCTAGGATGGTGACTGTGTGAATGGAAAGAAGGGGATATCTATGAAAGAAGTTTTGGAAATACAAATGAGATTTGGCCATTGATAAGATACATGGGGTGAGTGAGAGTTAAAAGGTGAGAATGACTAAAGTTATAGACCTATGTGAATAGAAAAATAGTATTTTTTTTTTTAATAGAAATAGATAAGTTCAGAAGAGGATTGAGGCAGGGCATCGAGGAAGATGAGTTCTGTTGAGTTTGACATGCCCTTAGTACAGTCAGTTCAAATGTCCATCAGGAAGTTGGTTATAGAACCGGTGCTCAGTTTTGGTGTCATTTGCATAGATGATAAACTCACTTTTTGGGGAGAGCAAATAGAGGAAAAACTGAGGGGGACAAGGTGAGAGAGAAATGGAGAAAGAGAGATATAGGGACTGTAAATTTTTATTTCATTCTGTTATTTCTGCCATATATTATTCATAATACAATCATACATGAAATTTTACTGAACATATGCTATTCATATTTTTACACACAATATAACTGAGATGGGACCTGGACCTGTGATTTCATTGTTATAGAGAGCACCTCGGTGAGGAATTCTCTCTACTACCACAGGTTAGCTTGTTCTCTGGTGCCTAGAACATTGAAAGTTTAAGTGACTTGCTGCACTGTCACACACCCAGCTTGTATCAAGGTCCAAGTTTAAACCCAGACCTCTTAGCTTTGAAGTCAGTTCTCTTTCTAGCCATGATGGCAGACTGCCTTTTTAGACAATATCATTTATTTAATAGCATCAGGACCACATAAAGGTTGAAGACCACATATGCTTTTTGTATTTTCCTAAGTCTTTTAGCATGGAGAAGAATAGAATTATGGTAGCATTTAAGGGGATTGTGGGGATTGCTCTATTTTAGCTAGTGTGATTAGGATAAGATGTCTTTATTTTCTTTTAGACATTGTTAATCTTTAATACTGTGGTATAATGTAGCAAGGCATCTATTCTACCAAAAAACTATTGAGTCCAGGGAAGATCTTTCAGCTACATTCAAATTAATAGCTGTATAGCCTTTTTATAAAATTATCTTTCTTAAAAACCAGTAGATAAAGAATCACAGATTTTTTAAAAAATAAAACTTTGTGTAATTTGATATCATTTTATTCTAAGAGATCTAATTTGAACTTCCATAATCACCTAGGTATCTAGAAATGAAAATATTGACTAGTGTATTCTATAGATATTAAAAAATGAGTTTAGTTAGGTAATGTCAGATTTTATTAGTAGTATTTTAAAAGTGCATCTCAATATTAGTTCACCTTAAAGACTAAATGAACCAAAATGTAGACTTATTTTGTTCTAATTTTATATGTAGAAACAGAATAGATTCTGCCTGGGTTTTTTTCCTTTATAGTAGAAAAATAAATCATTTAGTTTTGCTTCAGGAAGGCTTACCACCACATGTAGAACTGAATCTAATTATAAATCTGAATGGAAAAATAGTAACTGTAGCTTCAGCAATCAGTTTTTGCATTTTTTAAATTGAATTTTTTAGTAACCAGGGCACATGTATTAGTCATCTTTATACATAGATTTCTATTTCTTTTCTCCCCATCGATGATAAGTTCAGTGACTTATTTAAAATCAAGAAAATATGTTGTTTGATAAATTTTTTGCCTAATTGGAATTAGATTTAAAGATTGCCAGCAAGACTGAGGAAATTAATTCTTTTGTTGTGAAGAATTATTGTCTGTTTTTTTTCTGAGAAATTATTCAATCTAAGAAACTATTGAGCCTAGAGAAAAATAATTTTATGTTCTTATTTTCATATAGATTTGAATTGGTGTTATTTATTTTTCTTATTAATAGTTGTGATTTTTAAAAAATACAGTATCTTTCAGCTTAGCTTAGCTGTAGTTTCCCTGTTTGAAATTTTTTACAAATTTGAATGAATTATCTCAAGAAGAAAATAAATTCATTTGCTTTTTATCCCCCACCCCTCCCTTTATCTTATAGAACTGGAGTGGAAACTTTCTGAATCTGGAGCAATCAAAACTGATCTAGAAGAAAACCCTAAAAAACAGATTGAAGATAAATTGATGTCCTCAATCAGATGCTCTCTCCCAACAAAGAAAGAAAGTGATTCAGAAGACGACTAATTTCTTTATTTTTGTATCCCTTTGCTGAACTTTATTGGAATGGTGAACATAACTAGAATTTTTTAAACTTAAAAAACAGAAAATCTTTTTATTAGAAAAAAATGTTTTTTTAACCTTTTAAAAATTAAGCTCAAAATTTACCATGCCTCAGAATTAATGGATGCTGGATATCTTATTACATCTTTAAGGACAACAACACATAGAACATGGGGTTTTTAAAAATAAAGAACAAATTAATATATTGTGGTAAATTATTCCAATTTATTTTTCATTCATGTTTTATAGCAAATAAAACTAAGTTTGCATTTATTTCCATTTAATTATGCTATGAAATAAATTTGGGGATTTTTTTTTCTCTTTGTGAATAAATTATAATGAACATTTTATTCATTGGACTTTGGGAACACAACATACCATTATGGGTTATTTATTGTTTGTAACAGGTTACCCTAAAGATTTGACCTTTATAAGAATATATGAAACTTTCCTCCAGACTGAAGTATTTGATCTAAAAACAATGTTAGTTAAATATGATTTTTCTACCGATATTTCCATCCATGCTCTTGCTGATACTTGCTCAGAACATCGCTGAGAATATTTTTTAACTTCTAGACATTGACTGAATTGAAACTCTCCTTAGCATTTAACAGAATTAAATGGAAACAATTTGAACAAGGGGGCTTTTATAGCACATGGTTTAATTTTGATTTGTAAAGAATAGGAAAAAATTCCTTTTTCATTCATTCCTAAAAACTATAATTGTTTTTACTATTTTGTACCTTAAAATATGAATGAAATCAGGTTAGTGAGCTTGAAGTTTTTCCTATTTATATCAGAATGTTGGTTTTACTCACTTTAATGAAGAATATTTCATTAGAAGAGTTATGCACAGTTGTGACTCATTTTCTTTGTAAGTCAGTGAGAGAAGTATACATCTTTCATGAATGTATATGCTTTTATGGCACAATAGATTTAAAACTAGAAGATGCTGGCCCTCCCCACCCCCATCCCTTTTTACAGATGACACAAGTACAGAGAGGGTAAGGTCACCATGTAAATGGCAGAATCAAGATTCAAACCCAAGACACCTGACTTAAGATTTAGCACTCATTCATATCATTTTATATAAAAACACATTAGTAGCTAAGGATTGTGCAAGAGAAGCAATATCAGATATGTCATCAAAGAAATATATATTCAAAAAGGAGATTAAGGCAGTTTGAGATGACAGCTGTAGAGAACTTGTAGCCAATCTTCTTACTCCCTGACTCTGCAGTGTTGGCCAATTTGGAAGAGAAGCCTCAGCATGTGAGGTAGACCCTTTTGAAAATTTCTGGGAGGATATGGACATGAGAAGACATGGACAGGGTTGTGATCTTCGTCATTAGAGCAACTTATCTACGAGATCAGAGTCCTTGAAGTATGAAAGAAGTCCCTTTTAAGGGCCTTATTTTTTCATGAGATCTTAATGACAGATTAAAACGAACATTGTATTATTTCTTGTGTGCCTGGCTTATCAGTTGAGAGTTTCTTTTTTTTAGTTTGTCTTATTAGATGACATTTAAAAGGAACTTTGTGGGAAGAATGAAGGTGAAAAGTTTGAATCCTATTTTGCTTGAGTGGTATAATTAAATTTTACTTCAAAGAAAAGAGTAGGCTGTAGTCTGAAGGGGAATGGCATCCACAGGGATAGAAATGATTGGTTGTATTGTGCTCTTGGAACCCACAGAGTATAATTCTTACTGCTTGCTATGCTACTTAGAATTTAGATAAGTGCAAAAATGCTTCACAGTCTTCCCTCTTGCCTTTCTTGCCAATTATTCTGCACATCTAAGACCTCAAGTAAAAATCAAGTTCCACTAGGTCTTTGATCATTAAGATCAGTTTGACCAAATAAAATACTGGAATTTCATACAGTATTCCATTGGGGTGATTGAACTTGAATAATTCAGCTAGTTACTAATACTACTTTTAAACTAAAATAACTCATTCAAATGTCATGTTTCTGTCATAAAAATGTGCTTTAGAGCACTTCCTATAGCTTCTTTCTCCACTAGGAGCATTGCTTTTTAATATTCCTTACCATTTATATTATTTGTGTTTGACATTATAGCATATTGTACTCTCATAATGCTCAGAGAATTGGTTTCTACCTATTTAAGCCCACCATCTTATACAACAGATGCCTGTCAGAAGTTATTTTAAGGTGACAGAAGCACATAGTAATATTCAGTATAACTTTTAGGCTGTCTGCCGATAGTCTGTGGAAAGATTTTAATGGAAAAAGTGAAGGAAATGATTATAAAGTTAGCAGGAAAGGTTGTTTCAAACCACTGGGATTGGAAATAAGTGGGGAAGATTTTGAATCTTTTTATACTTGAAAATTACCCTCATCCAGAATTTCTTACAAGATTCAGTTTTAACCTTCATATTTAGAAAATTTAGAAATTATGGCTCCTCTATAAAATATGAAGGTTAAAACTGAATCTTGTAAGAAATTCTGGATGAGGGTAATTTTCAAGTATAAAAAGATTCAAAATCTTCCCCACTTATTTCCAATCCCAGTGGTTTGAAACAACCTTTAGAACTTTAGAATACAAAAAAGCAAAACAAAAGAGATTGTCATGTGCTCAGCAGAACATCAGAGGGTTCAAAATATATAACAACAAATGACCAGATGAAGAATATATATATATAAAATTACCAGATCAAGAAAGTGCACATATATATATATATATATATATATATATATATATATGTATATAGGTTCTCTGCTGTGAACCTTACTTTATTCTTTCCCCCTCTTTCAACCCTTTTTCATCCCTTACAGTTAAGAAGAGATATATTTACATATATACATATGTAGATATATACATACACATATACATGCCCACCCCACATACATGTCTTTCCTATCTTTGCTGACATTTTTTAAAAAATTATTTTAAAATTTATATATTTTTAATTCACATTGCTTTATGAATCATGTTGGAAGAAAAAAATCTGAACAAAAGGGAAAAACATGGGAGAGATTAAAAAAAAAAAAAAAAAAAAGAAGTGAGCATCGCATATTTTGATTTACATTCAGTCTCCTTCTTTTTTTGGATGCAAATGACACTTTCTGTCCAAAGTCTATTGGGATTGCTTTGGATCTCTGAACACTGAGAAGAACCAATTCTTTCATAGTTGATCATCGCACATTCTTGCTTTTATTGTGTACAATGTGTTCCTGGTTCTGCTTATTTCGCTCAGCATCAGATTGTGTAAATCTTTGCAGGTCTTTCTAAAATCAACTTGTTCATCATGTTTTTTTTTTTTAATAGAACAGTAATATTCCATTACCTTCACATGTCACAACTTATTTAGCCATTCCTTAATTGATGGGTATCTATTAATTTTCCAATTCTTTGCTACCACAAGAAGAACTGCTACATTTTTGTATATATGGGTCCTTTTCCCTCCTTTATTATTCCTTGTAACGATTTCCAGTAACAATGCTGCTAGGTCAAATGGTATGCACAGTTTGATGGCCCTTTAGGCATAGTTCCCAAGTGCTCTCCAGAATGGTTGAATCATTTCACAACTCCACCAACAATGCATTAGTATCCCAGATTTCCCTCATCCCCTCCAACATTTGTCATCTTTTCCTGCCATCCTCGTCAATCTGAGAGGTGTGACGTGGCACCTCTAAATTGTTTTTATTTGCATTTCTCTAATCAATAGTGATTTAGAGCATTTTTCATGTCTAAAAATTGTTCATAGCCTTTGACCATTTATCAATGGGGAATGACTTGGCACAGTTCTTTATATATTTTAGAAATGAGACTTTTATCAGAAACATTAGCTGTAAAGATTTTTTTTCCCAGCTTTGTATTTCCCTTTTAATCTTGTTTTTGTTGATTTTGTCTGTGCAAAACTTTTCTAAATTTAATTTAATCAAAGTTGTCCATTTTGCCTTTCATAATGTTCTCTAGTTCTTTTTTGGTTATAAATTCTTCCCTTCTCCAAAGATCTGATGGGTAAATTATCCCTTGCTCTCCTAATTTGTTTATGGTATCATCCTTTATTCCCAAATCATGTACCTATTTTGATTTTATTTTGATATGGCATGTGAGATGTAGGTCTATGCCAAGTTTCTGACATTATTTTACAGTTTTCCCAGCAACTTTTTGTCAAATAGTGAGTTCTTATTCCAGAAGCTGGAATTTGGGGATTTATCAAATACTAGATTACTCTCAACCTTAATTATTTTGTTGTGTGTTTCTAATCTATTCCACTGATCCACCACTCTGTTTCTTAGCTAGTAGCAAATGGTTTTATTGACTGCTACTTTTTAACATAGTTTTTAGGCTTGATACTGCTAAGCCACCATCCTTTGTATTTTTTTCTTCATTAATTCCCTTGATAGTCTTACCTTTTTTTCTTCCAGATGAATTTCGTTATTATTTTTTCTAGTTCTGAAAAATACTTTTCTGGCAGTTTGATTGATATGGCACTGAATAAATAGATCAGTTTAGGCAGAAATGTCAATTTTCTGCTTACCCATGAGCAATTGATATTTTTTCACTTGTTGACTCTTTAATTAAATTCTGCTCTGTTACTTGCCTAGCTATTACTTAAATTTTCCCCCACCTAAGGATCCCTCCCTTGTCTTCTTCCCTCACCCTTTACTTCCCCATCTGCCCATCACTTCCCCCTTATGTCTTTATATATTTTGGAGGGAACTGTACCCTTCATGATATATATGTAGTGTTGCCTATTGAATCCATTCCCAATGTGAGCAAGTTTTCAGAACTACAAGCCCTCCCCGTCCTCCCTCTAATGCAACTGTATCTATTCCTCTGCACCTAATTTGTATAACACGATTACAATTTTTACATTATCTGTTACACAGAAAAGTAATGATCCTTCTGACCATCAACATAACTTCTTGATTTACAATCTATCACAGAAAAATTTTCCTCATATGCACATATTCTAGTGGAGGTGGTTTTGAGACATGCCTAATTATATATGTTTTATGCTTTAAAAATTTGCAAATATCTTCTTCAATGAAACCTTATTGTACTTTTCATTATGCAACAGAAATTTGGTAAAAATTAATTAAAAAAAAGTGGGTCCAAGAGAGCTTTATTCCTAAAGCATCAAAAGGACCACCTGTTAAAGCAAATTCTTCTTAAAATAGTGTCAGATGGTAGACCTGAAGATATAGAGTAGTATACTGATAGTTTTATAGATAGTTGCCTGAGGCACTAAGAGGTTGAGCCATTCTTTTCAGAATGATTCCTTCAATGATAGATCTTAGACTGTATTTGGACTTTTGTCCCAGTCTTAGAAGGTGAGGATGACCTTGGATACTAATAGGAAGGCATTGTACTTTAAATTATGTGACTTGATGTAATAAAAGGTGTAGATGGAGCATCTTCCAGGTTTTCTGGAATGTTTATCCTTGATTTTGTACTCTTCTGGCTGGCAATGAAAAAGCTGTAATCTCTTGGCCCTGTTTTTTCCTTTCTTTCTCTTCAGGGCTGTCATGAAGAAATTAGAAGACTCATTTTGTTGTCTGCCATAGCTTTGCTGATTTGACAAGTGGAGGTTTTGCTTTTTAGATTTTATTCTTCCCATGAGTAGCACTGTATTCAAATATGTCCAACCAGGCTTAGGAGAGATAATTTCATAACATCTTGTTTCTAGGAATAAAAAGATGCTTTCTATCTTTAGGATTATAATTAAGGCTCCTTTTTTCAACTTAGGAATAATTTTTATAGCTTTATGCTTATTACTGTGTTATTCTTTTCTCTGATAATACACATGATTTTAGTCCCTGTTAAATACCTGCCTTTCTGTAGCAAAAGTATATCTTTGTTTTGGGACAGTAACAGAGGGTTGACTTTAATGTATTCTATTTCCAAGGTCTAAATATCCTAGGAGTCCTGATTCCTTGACATATTTGGAATGTGGCAGGCTCATTAACAGGTGGAAGATTTGAAAAGTTATCTCTACTTCTTCCAGTAGGCTTATTGACAACAGTCTGTTTATAGTTAAACATCAAATTAATTGATCCATGAAAGTATTTCTTAGATGCAAAGGAGAACAGACTAGAAAAACAAACAACAAAAGCCCTGAAGCTTCTAAAAAGTTACTGTCTCATTTTTTTTTTAAGTCTAATGTAATTGTCACATTGGTTGCTTTATTTGTTCTTGAAAATAATATAATCATCTGACTCCTGAATCCTTAAGCTCCAGATATATCCTCCTTTTCACACATCTAATTAGAATTTCATTATTCTATTCCTATAATTCAGTTCTGTGCAACAAAGTGGGTTGAATCCTCCCCCAAGTTTTATTTGCATAAATTCCTTTTAATTTTATGTAATCAAAAATTTTTATTTTATCTACTCTGATACTTTGTCTCTTGTTTAGTTATCAACTCCTCTGTTATCCATAGATTATAAAGGCAATTTCTTGCTTTTCTAATTTATTTATAATGTGATCTTCTATGTTTTACATCAGGTAAATAGGAATTTTGACTTATAAGCCTGTATTCTCCTGAAAAATGCCAGAGCTTATTGACTGACTCTTTTAGGGAACTTGATTCTTGAAGAAATGAATTTAGTTTTGGAAATGGTAGTGAGTTTTCCATTACTGGAGATCTTCAAATGGAGTTTGTATGACTATTTGTGAGGGATATTATAGATTCTTTTTCCTCCTAGATGCCCTTTGAAATTCCTTCCAATTCTGTGATCCTGTGGCTAGAGAAATTTTTAACCTGAATGTTGTTTTATGTTATGTTATGTTACGTTATGTTGTTATGTTATGTTATGTTATTAAGTTTCAGCATCCTAATTGTGAAATAATGGAGCTTTGGCTTTCTGCTATGTATTTCCATTTGTAATAATTTGCATAGTACAAGTTCTTGAAACTAGATACAAACAAATTCACTCATGGATGAGTAATACCTGTTTGATTTCAAGCAAGTCCCTTAAACCCTTGTGAACCTCAATTTTTTCATCTATAGATGAACAGGTCAGGCCACATATCCTTTGGGGATCCTGTATTCAATTGAATATTATATATTCCCATTATATATTATATTATATGTTATAATATATATTATAATAAAGATGATTATAAATAGGATACTCTTTTTTTCATTAGTTTCTTCTTGGTTATTTTTTGAAGAGATTCTTCTTAGTTGTTTGGTTTTTTGAGTGATACAACACTTCCTAAAAATCTGATAAGATTCACTTCCCAAAATCTTACATTATTATATAATAATATAATATATAATGGGCCAGTTTCACTCTCTCTCCCCCTAATAATTACTGATGTCAGATTTGACTACAAGTTCTGCTTAGTGGTTCAAGCAAGAGATTAAGCTGGTAATGAAAAAAAAGCAGATTGTGGAACATGAAATAGTGTGTTGGATTATCTAGCAGCATTGGAAGTTCAAATTATTTTTTAAAAAAATTCACTTCTTAGAAGGTTCAGGAGATGAGATGAAAAAATTCAGTCAGAAAGAGGAAGACATGCATCATAGTATACAAAACATGTTCTGCCTATTATTATGTTTGGATGATCATAAGAGAAAAATAGTATCAGATGGCTAGAGGAAATAAGTAGTTTAAGTCTTCTGAACTTGAGAATATAGTACCCTTTTGGATTTCCCTTTAAATATTTTCTTAATTTGCCTTAGCACAGCCTGATAATATTCTGCCAAGTTATATTCTTGGCAACTAAAAACCTTATGAGAATGAACTTTTGGAGTTAATGAATATTTTTTTTTGTTCTCCAAACAGTAAACAAATGACTTAGGGGAAAATTTGTATTGAAAGTGAATTCTGACTCATATACAATCTGCTCCTAATGATTTTAGAGTTGTATAGCTTATGCTAAACAGACCTAATTTCCCCTACAATTGTCCCATTATTGGCTTACACTCACCAACTTCCATATTGATGTACTCCCCATTGTCTAATACATACATACATATACACATACATATGCATATGAATATGTATTTTAATGGAATCAATGATAGTGTGGAATATAATTTTTTCTGTTTACATTTTCTATAAAGTTAGATAGTTATTGCTATCCATATAGGAAGTAAATTTTAGATTATACTTGGTTTGTCTGAGGCTATGGTTTATATAGAAATGACCATGGAAAAGATTTGGTTAACATTAAATTGATGTTTCATTCTTTACACAGGTTAGTAGGGGATTTCCCATGGGAATTTGCCTAACACATTGGTGCCCAAATCAATCACACACCATTAACTTTGTGGCTTTTAAGGAAAACTTAAAATTATGTTTCACTTTTCAAAAAGAGACCAAATATAAAACGGGAGTTTGTTGAAGTCAAGCTTGTTATGTTGCTGTTTACTCATTTTAGTTGTTTCCTGTTCTTAGTGACTCCCAGTTGGAGTCTTCTTGGCAAAGATAGCAGATTGGTTTGCCATTTCCTTCTCCAGCTCATTTTTCATATGAGGAAGGAAATAGAGACAGAATTTAATTACTTACCTAAGGTCATCCAGCTATAGAATTGTCTGAGGCTGAATTTGAACTGATATCTTTCTGACTTAAGGCCTTCCATTCACTGCATTATCTTTAGACAAAATCAGTTTTTGTATCAGGATTTGTTGGTAGAAATGTGTGTGTGTGTGTGTGTGTGTGTGTGTATTTCATGCTTGTATATTGTGTTTAGACATCAACTAACATGTTATCAAGGGAAATCAGAAGAATTTTTAGGTCTTCTCTTGTCCCAGTACATCAGAATGCCCTTTGTTAAACTTAATAGACCAACTGAATACATTCATAGAAAACTTAGCATGTCCCTAAATAAACAGCCAATATCTGAGAATTTGTAACTGGCAATGTGATATACATGGATAGGACATCAACTTAAGAGTTAGGATATTTGAATTTTAACTCTGGTTATGTTGTTAATATATTGTGTGACCTTGGCAAGTCATTGATCCGGAATACAACTTATACAAAAACAGAAAATTGGACTAAATGTTTTCTAAATTCCTTTCTCATTCTAATGATCAACAAATGTCTATTGTTTACTGTTTTGTAAGCATTATCACTTATTGAGGTCCTGATAGAAACCAGGTTAGGGCTACAGAATGTCATGCAACTGACCTAACACACATTAATATTGTTGTTGTTGTTCAGTTGTTTCTGAGTCTTCATGACCCCATTTGAGGTTTTCTTGGCAGAGATACTGGAGTGGTTTGCTATTTCCTTTTCCAACTCATTTTCCAGATGACACATTTGTTAATAGATGAGGGCAGAAGTTGTAGTCAAATGGAAAAATGGCTCTCAAGCTTTGCTCAGAATGGTAAATGAAGGAGTACATGGAATTGGTTTTAATTTATGCTAAAAGGAAACAAGTGCCATAATTTTATAGGACACTTAGTCATCTTGTCTTGCAGGGTTTTAAATAAATGACTACTATAAAGATTCCAAGAAATCTGCATCAATGTCTATCTAGGAATGAAGTAGTAGAATGACTACATAAATCCTGATAAAATTCTGTAAACCAATGACTCTTAACCTTTTTTTGTTTGTATCCTGGGCCTCTTTGGCAGTAGGGTAAAGCCTATGAATCTCTTTTGAGAATAATGTTTTTAATTTTAAGGGAAATGCTAAGTTTCCATTAAGTTTTTTTTCCCCTCATTTAAGTTCACGAATCCTTGAAATCTATTTAACTCCAGGTTAAAAATTCCTAGTATAAGCCAAGTCAAACATATACAAATATATACTTGGTTACTTCTGTGCAAAGATGAATACAGTATAAAATAGTGGAAAATGTGTGGAAAATATTTGTGATTAAGAAATGAATTGAATTTTTTAAATGACTCAGAAGTTCCAATCTGTATATCATGACTACTATTTTCTAAAAGAAAATTGGATGATGTTGAATGCAACTAGTGCCTACCAATCTCATTAAATTAAATTAATTTTAAGGTAGGAAATAATTGATAATAAATATGGGAATCATGAATTAGACGTGTGTAGTTAAATCACTTGATTAGAGAAAGTGTCAAAATGTATAACAAATTAGTAGAAAAGATAAAAAAAAGAAGATACTGCATTACAGTTACAATAGTTCTAACCCAATCAAATTAAAATGGGCTAAATCTGAAAAATGGGAAATGAGTAAAAATAAAGATTTTGAATATAATTATAATGTCTTGAAGAAATTTGTAAAACAGTGTGAGCAAAAGCACACAACTGCTAATCAGAAACCATTAATGCACATCTAATATGTGTAAGGCATGCTGATTGTATGGGAGTCGGGATAGCATGGGGGGAGAATGGTTTGACCAGAGAAGGGAAGATATAAGCAGACAGAATAGTTTAGTTTTAATGCATCAGACAATAGACAGCTAATTAGGAAAGAGATATGAATAAAAATGTTTAGGAAAATTTTGAGTCAGAAAGCACTTAGGATAGACTAGAAGTGGGGAGAGATGGGAGTCAAGGAAACTAGTCTGAACAGATTATGAGATTTCATAAAATGTGATAGAGAGATATAGATTAAGGTACTTGAAATGGGAATCGTGAGGAAATGACAACATGAAATTCATTTAGAAGTTTTAGTAGAACATCATGATAATGGATAAGAGGGATTACAAGGCACTGAGCCCAAGTGACTGGGAGGAAAGGGACAAATGGAAAATTTGTAAAAAGGAGACAGGTTTTATAGATTAATATATAAATTTAGCTTTGGAAATGCTAGACTTGGGCTAACAATGACAAGGATCTTTGCACTAAGTGGTGCAGACCAGCCCTGAATTCAGAAGGACCTGAATTAAAATCTGATCTCAGACACTTAACACTTCCTAGCTATGTGACCTGGGCAAGTCACTTAACCCCAATTGCCTCAGGGAAAAAAAAGCAATAAAATAAAATAGACCTACTTAGGTATTCTATTTCTCTTCTGCTAATCTAGAGAATTTATGTTTTTGTAAATAATTTTGTAAATAAATTTCATTTAAATTGTTAAATTAATTGGTATATATTTGGACAAAATAACTCCTTATAATTGCTTTAATTTCATGTTCTTTTCTGGTATATTTACACTTCATTTTTGATACTTGTGACTTGGTTTTCTCTTTATTTAAAAATCAAATTAACCTATTTTATCTATTTTAATTGTCTACTTTATCTATTATCTAATTTATCATTTAAGTTGTTTCAAAATTACCTATTGTAGTTATTTTTTCATAAAATCAACTCCTAGTTTTATTAACTCAATGGATGTTTTACTCTCAGTTATATTAATTATACTTTTAATTTTCAGGAATTCTAGTTTGGGGATTTTAAATTTGCTATCTTTCTGGTTTTCCTATTTTAATTCATTAGTCTGCTTTTTCTTTACTTTATTGATATAGGCACCTAGAGATATCAATTTTCCTCCAATCACTGCATTTGCTGTTTCCCATAAGTTTTGATATGTCATCTCATTATTGTCATTTTCTTTAATGAAATCATTATTTCTATTGTTCATTAACCTATTCATTCTTTAAAATTAGGTTGTTTAATGTCCAAATAGTTTTAAATCCATGTTTCTGTGAT
Source organism: Sminthopsis crassicaudata (assembly GCF_048593235.1). Classification (NCBI taxonomy): domain Eukaryota; kingdom Metazoa; phylum Chordata; class Mammalia; order Dasyuromorphia; family Dasyuridae; genus Sminthopsis; species Sminthopsis crassicaudata. The sequence goes on from NC_133619.1 coordinate 251,152,782, forward strand.
TCCTTATTAAATATTTTTATTTCATTATGATCTGAAAGGATAATTTTAATATTTCCACTTTTCAATAAAAAATTTTATGCACTAATGTATGGTCAATCTTTGTAAAGGTACAAAAAAGTATTTCTTTTAGTTTTTCATTTCTCACCTCTAGCTTATCTAAAATTCTATTTACTTCCCTTGCTTCTTTCAATTTCCACCTGTAATTCACTTAATTTTTTAAAATTTGGATGCTATAGTATTTGGTAGATATATTCTTCATATTGATATTTCTTCATTGTCTATGGTACGTTTTGTCAAAATATAGTTACTCTGCTTATCTCTTTTAATTAAATCTATTTTATTCATAATTTTGTGAGATCATAATTGCTACCCCTACCTTCTTTGCATCAGCTAAAACATAATGAATTCTACTTCAATCCTCCCTTTTAACTCTGTTTATTTCTCATTTTTCAATGTTTCTTGTAAACAATATATTATTTTAAAAAGGAAAAGAAAAAGAAAGAAAAAAAAAGAAGGAAAGCAGAAAAGTGAAAAAAAAATTTAGATAATTTGTTAAGTAAAGGTCTCATCTAAAATATGTAAAGAACTCTGTCAAATCTATAAAAATACAAGTCGTTTCCCAATTGAAAAATGATGAAAGGATATTAACAGGCAGTTTTCCAGTGAAGAAATCAAAACAATTTATAGTCCTATGAAAAAATGCATTAAATCATTATTGATTAAAGAAATGCAAATTAAAACAATCTTTAGATATCATTTTACACTTACTAGATTGGCTAAAATGATTGAAGTGGAAAGCATCAATTGTTGGAAGGGATATGGAAACATTGGGACACATTCATTGTTGATGGAATTGTAAAGTGATCTAATTTTGGAGAACAAACTGGAATTATGCTGAAAGAGTTATTAAGTGGCTTATATCCTTTGACCCAGCAATACCACTTTTAGGTCTATTTCAAAAGATGATTAGGGGAAAAAAAGAAAAGAACCTATATTATCTAAAATGTTTATAGCAGCTCTCTTTGTGGTGGCAAAGAACTGGAAATTACAAAGATGCCCATGATTTGGGGAATGGCTGAACAAGTTGTGGTATATGAGTCTGATAAAGTACTGTTGAGGTATAAGAAATGATTAGCTCAATGATCTTAAAAAACATGGAAAACATTTGCATGAAATAATGAAAAATAAAATGAATAAAACCAATAAAACATTGTATGCAATAATAGGAATATTGTTTTAAGAAGTATTTTAAATGACAAACTGATTTTAACTATTACAACTACTCAAATTAACCATAAAGAGCCTCTGAAGAAAGGTGCTATTTGAATCCAGCAAAAGAACTGATAAATAGAAGTATATATAGAATAGTTTTATATTTTTATTCCTATTTGTGTATAATGGTGGCCATCACTAGGCCAGGGATATGGGTGGGCGTGCAGTGAAAGGGAGGGAAAAAAAAAAGAAAAAAAGAAATTTACATGATAACTTTGGTGAATATTTAAAAGGGATAGCAATTTGTATATATTTAAAAATATAGTATATTATGAAAAACTTTTTTTATTCCATAAATTAAAAGTAAAATAAAAAAATAAAAATATAGTAGTCAAGAATAGTGAGATCAGAGTAAATTTGTCAGATCTCATGGAGTAAGATAGTGGAAGATAATAACCAGCATAATTACAGAAAACACTAAAAAGCAGCTAAGCAAGAATAAGCCTTCAGAAAGCTCTTGGTAAGACCCAACTAAGCCAGTTCATTTCCAAGAGATGAAAATAGGGCAACAGCCAGAGATGAAAAGATGTGGTTGTGTCAGCAATTCTTTCTTTCTTTCCTTCTTCCTTCCTTCTTCCTTCCTTCTTCCTTCCTTCTTCCTTCCTTCCTTCCTTCCTTCCTTCCTTCCTTCCTTCCTTCCTTCCTTCCTTCCTTCCTTCCTTCCTTCCTTCCTTCCTTCCTTCCTTCCTTCCTTCCTTCCTTCTTTTCTTTCCTTCTTTCTTCTTTTCTTTCTTTCTTTCTTTCTTTCTTTCTTTCTTTCTTTCTTTCTTCTTCTTTCTTTCTTTCTTTCTTTCTTTCTTTCTTTCTTTCTTTCTTTCTTTCTTTCTTTCTTTCTTTCTTTCTTTCTTTCTTTCTTTCTTTCTTTCTTTCTTTCTTTCTTTCTTTTCTTTTCTTTCTTTCTTTTTCTTTTTTTTAAGTTCTCTAATCTCATTATTAAAAGGGTGGTGATTCCATTAGTATTTCAGACACTGGTATTCTAAAAGAGTAATTGAAACTGATATTCCAGAAATTTGGGAAGAACAATTGTACCTAATCTAATCCATGAACAGAAAATTTGCCAAATATAAAGATTCAAAAGAAAAAAAAAAACTCAAAAGAATAGTAAAAATTATGTATAGCATCCCCAAACAAAAAGAAGAAAAATATGACTGAGAAGATTAACTAAAGATCCAAGACTACTACATGTATTAGCATTGTGCTAATCTCTAGAGAAAAGGCAAAGGCAAAGGCTACTCTCAAGGAGATCACTGTCTGAAGTATTCATTTTTACATCTCTAAAAAAGGAGGGTGTAGGGGATGATTATGTTTAGTAAGTGAATGAATGATTGAAATCTTTGAGAGCATTTAGTAAGGGTTTCCTTGATGAAAATGTAAATAGGAAAGGGATAGCCTTTGTAGTTCTTTGTAGTCACAGAATTAGTTGAGACATCAAACATATAAAGACTTTGCTGATTACAAAATAATTTGACTCAGAAAAAGCAGTGGAGTTTTAAATATTCTCTAAGAAGCTATAATATTTTCCAAATAAGATTATATGAGGATAACTTGATCATTGGAACTATAAAATTACATTTTTAAAAAAATTCATTGTAATCAGTATCAATGAAAATGTTTGCTCACCAAAAATGTTAACCAGTGTCACAAAGGGTGTCCTGTATAAAGTCCAAATGGAAGGGAGCTTGTTCCAAGCTTTAGAACATCATAAAATCTCTTCAGTGAAGTTCTGGCTATATTTTAGGATCAACATTGCCAAATCAGAATATAACAAGATTGGGGTGAACAAGAACTTCAGATAATACTGTAACATAAAGATAGGTTGAAGGAACTGAGAATGTTTAGATTAGAGGATTGTTTCTGGTGGAGTAGAAGAGAAAGGATGGGGATATAATTGTTTTCTTCAAGTATTTGAAGTGAAGGGCAACTAAGGAATGCAGTGGATAGAGTGTCTGGGACTAGGAAGTCTCATCTTCTTGAATTCAAATCTGGCTTCAGACGCCAATTGTGTGTCCCTGGCAAATCATTTAACCCTGTTTACCTCAGTTTCCTTATCTGTAAAATAAGATGGAGAGGAAACCATTCTAATTATTTAGAAGTTTTTCCTGATATTGAGCCCACCCATTGCTCTAAATTCTTTTCTTTAGGGTCAAAGAGAATGAGTTTTCTACACAATAAACATGTCCAGATCCTTCAACTGATCTTCATATGACATGGACCTAAGGCCCTTCAGTGTCCCTGGTTGCCCTCTATTTTGGAGACTCTCTCAAACTGTTAAACCGTAAGCCCTTTATGTTTTTCGAATTCCTTTGTTGAGAATCATTTTTCCTGAAACAGTTTACTTCATGGAATCCGATCATTCCTCTGTACCTTCTGAAATCTGTTTTCTCCATCCAAATCTAGAGTGCATGTTAGACTATGCTTGGATTTCCCTCGTATATCAAAAATTCTAGAATTGAATAGTCATTTCCATTCAGATAGTCACACAGTATCAAAGACAAGATTTGAATTTGGTCTTTTTGACTCTGAGTGCAGCACTTTAGCCATTATAAAATTCCTCCCTGTAAATGAGAATCAGATCTAGAAATGAATTTTCCCCTTGTGATTCCTCTATATTTTGAAGGATGAGATAATCACTAAGGCAAATCAGGAAGTTATTAGCTGCTCTGCTTGTGGCAGGGAGAGAAACTTGGATAATTGAAGCCTCCTGTTGCTATCATTATATCTTGCCTCTGTGCCAATCTGTTTTTCAAATTCCTCTATGATTTTTTCTTTCCATCCAGGTAATCTGTAATATACTCCAGTGACCAACTCATTTTAATTTCTCCCTCTCTTAGCCTTTATTTAAATATTCTCTGTCGTGTTTTCCTTCTCTGGTTCTTGTTTGTTATTACGTAAGCATTTTTAATACACTAGGTTACCTTCTTTCACTTTGCCTAATCTGTTTCTTTTGAGTAAGATAATTTAATCAGAATATCATTATGATCTTCATTATATCAAGTCTCAATGAATTCTATGAGGTCAAATTATGTCAGAATATCTAGTTCCTTTTGTTTCTTGCCTAAACTGTGGATATCTGTGTATTGGCATTTAGGCCAAGAGTTTTTACTACTAATATTTTTTATTATTGTTATTTATTTTTGGAGGACATTTGGGGGTTAAATGACTTGCTCAGTGACTAATTTACAACTAGTAAATTTCTATGGTTGCATTTGAACTCAGGTCCTCCTGACTCCCAGGGGCTGGTGCTCTATTTACTACACCCACTCTGCACTGAACCCATGTTTTTGACACGAATTGTGCAAATGAGAAGACAGTTTGTGATTTGTTGCAGCAGACTTGTAAAATCCCCGTGAATTGTTGTAACCAGTATAAGTATCTTAATTTTAGATAAGAAAATGAATATTAAAGGTTAATTAGCAGACTCATTTCTTTAGGAAGTTTAGAAGATGTTAGAAGACTTGACTCTAATGATCTTTACCTTTTGCCACATCAATTAATTATAGTCAGTGTTCCTGATTCCAATGAGGTATATATGCACTAATGTTTTTAATATTTCAATATATAATTATGCTCTCTAATGGAGAGCTCTTCCAGTTCTTTAATTGTAGGAGACCAAAATACTATTCTTACTAGCCTCTAGAATAATACTTTACAAACTGTAAGAGCTTAATAAATGTGGACAATTTATATTGTCATGCTACTAATCAATCAATAAGCACTTGCTAATGGACTACTGTGTACTATTTGGCCTTATATCTTTCTAATGATTTTATTTATGTTTGTCTGATCTCAGCTAGATTATGAGTGCTTTGTAGGCCAGGGACCCTTTTACTGACCTCCTCTAGTGTAGGGATGGATAACAATAAGTATCAATGAAGGCATTTTGATTGAATTTTCAAGAAAAGCTTTCTAGGGAAAATAAGAGTAGGTTATCTTTGTAAGTAGTAAATTCCCCATGTAAATGACCAATAATTGTGGCTTATTAAATCAGGAATTCTTTCTATAGCTCTGGGATAGCTTTTTTTTTTGAGGTCCATTCTTATTTCAGCAACTATTTATTTGGCAGACTGTACCTTAAAAATCAGCTATATGACCTAAAAAACTCATCATTGATTTAGAGGACAAATGTTCTTGTACTGATTCAAAATAGAAGCAATGGAAAAAAATTGACAGACTAAAATGGATGTAATTAAAATGTAATTAAATTTATTTTAAGTGTGTGCCTTTGGGCAACTTTATTACAAAGTATTCTACTTTGGTTTGTTTTATGCCTTTAAAAGAAAATCTTCAATTTATTCTTGTTTTAATGAATTTTTATCATATTATCCTATTGTCAATTTTCTGTTGTCTTGGGATTTGAAAGTATAGTATCACAAAAAAGCAATATTCCTTAGCTTTATGCAAATACCAAAGAGCCACATAATTTATCTTGAAAAACAGAATTTTAATTCAGTATTTTTCATTACTTTGGTGGTACTCTAATTTATTTGTTTACATAAATTGGTGGTATATGTGTAATTTATTATGATTACATTCAAAATTGTGTTGCCCTCACATAGCAAACGTTTAAAAGCCAGGAATTGAAAAAGTAGAAAATTTAGAGGCTGAGACTGGGATAGACTTCTAATTCTTTATACTTATGTCCATGTATCCTTCCTATTCTGTACCCCTTCTAACGTCCACCTCAAAAAAATTATAGTGAAATATTATAGTGAGGATTCAGCTTCCAGCAATTTACTTTAAAGCCAAGGACAAAACCTTGACCTGGCTTTTGAATTTAGGAATTGATGGTTTTAAAGCAAGTAGTCAGGGATTGTGCAATTTAATCTGCTATAGAGTTTAGCCACTAGGTGGTGTTAGACAAGCCAATAAAATTTTCTTCCTTCCTTCCTTCCCCTCCCTCCTTCCTTCCTTCCCTCCTTCCCTCCTTCCTTTTTTTTCTTTCCTTTCCAAAGCAGCCTAGCTTTGATTTTAGAAAATGGTCAATTTAGAACAAATTAGGGTTAGTGTTCATCTAAAAGCTGCCTCAAATTTAAGTTATGGGCTGAGATTTTTAATTCATTATATTAAGGAACTTTGGCAAAGTTCTGATTCTAGGAATTTCCATTAGGTTTTTCTTTTTTTAATCTTAGGCTTACTATTATTATCATCAGCAAGGAGCCAAATTTACTGGTTGAGTTTTACCTCTTCTCAGTGACTCAGCCCACCTTCTCTTAGAAGCATTAATTAGAGAGAGAAAAGGTAACAGCAAGAGAACACAGAAAAAAAACAAAGGTCTTAGATAATTAAACATATATTATTTCCTGAATTTTCACAATAGCCATGAAACTTGACACTGAAAGAAAATTCTGTTTAAAAAAAAAAAAAGAGGGAGAAATTAAATAAAAGAATGCATTCATGCACTTGGCCATTTTTTTTTTTTTTGAAAAGCACTTCTAATTTTTAATTAAAAAACCCCTAGTTGTTGCCCAAGTTATTATGAACCCAAAGGAAATATAAATATATTCCTAATAAGTAGTTTTATAAGTTATATTAAAAAAGGAGGATGTTTAAAATTTCTAATTATAAATGAAAATATAAATACCAGTCAGAGCAGCCTGTGAAACATTTGATGATTAATTTATAAAAAAGAATAAGGTTCAGTACAATAACGGAATACAAATAATAATAATAATGATAACGATGATGATGATGATAATATAAAAACCATTATTTATGTGATGATTTAAAGTTTACAAAGCATTTCACAAGTATGACCTCAATTTTTTTCTCACAACAAACCAGGGAAATAGGAATTATTATAATTCCCATGTTCCAGGTGAGAGTTGCTAGGGTCATAAGTCTAAGGAGAATTTGAATTCACGTCTTCCCAAGTCCAAGACCAGTGCTCTGTCTCAATGATATGATCCTAAAATCCAGTATTCCTATGTAAGTTTATCCACTTTGATTTCTGTGCAGCATTCAACACTACTGAACACCTCTGACTTCTAAAGACTGTGTCCCTTGGCCCATGTAATACTGAGTTAATCTAGATTCTTTTTCCTTTCTGACTAATCTTTCTTCATTATTCTTGTTCCCTCCTTTTCCTTTTCATGTTCCCCAAGGCTCAGTCTTAAGCCTTTGATTATCTTTGTAGTCTACTGAGCATGACAAATTTTGTCAGATATCTTTTAGCAAACTGCATTAGAAAAAAGGAATTAACAGCGAATTTCCTGTCATCCTTTTGGCAGAAAAAAAAAATATTGTTCTTCTATGTATTGATTGAATGATAATTCAGTTGACAAGCCTTTAAAAAGCACATACTATGTGCCAGGTGGGTGGCTAGTGGTCAAGTGGCTAGAGGAAGACCTGAATTCAAATGTGGCCTCTGAGTCACTTAACACAGCTTAACTCAGTTTCCTCATCTGTAAAATGATCTAGAGAAGCAAATAGCAAACATTCCAGAATATTTGCCAAGAAAACTGCAAATAGGGTTACAAAAAGTTGGGCACTACTGAACAGTACCCATAATGTGCCAGGCACTGTAGTAAGCACTGACATTTAAAGAAAGATAAGAAGCAATTATTTATTTCTAAGGGGGATAATAATAACTTATTTTTATAGTGTTTTGTAATTTTAAAAAGTACTTTGATCCTCATAACAAATTATGTTATTTCCACTTCATAGACAAAGAATTAAACCTCAGAGTACTTGGGAAACCTTACTATGGTAACATATATGACAAATGGAAGAGCTTGGACTTGGTCTGTGTCTAATCATCCACTGTAACATGAAAATTAGCAGACTTTTTTTGTTGTAAGGTAATTCTTTTCTCTCCAAGTGCTTCCAACAGAGCTTCTCAAGGATTTTTTGGTTCCTTTTATTCACACTCACTAGTCATAGTTGTTATTCATTTTTCAATCATGTCCCCAGTTTGAGGTTTTGTTGGCAAAGATTTTGCCAGAGTATTTTGCCATTTCTTTCTCTGGATCATTTTACAGATGAGCAAATAGGATTAAGTGCCTTGTCCAAGATCACGAAGCTAACAAGTGTTGGAGGCCAGATTTGAACACAGGAAGATGAATTTTTGTGACTCCCAGCCTGGTGGAGTCTATCCACTGTACCACCTAATTGCCCAATCACAATTTATATATGATTTCTTAAGTACTGTGATAGTTTTAAATTTTAAATTTAATATTAAAAATTTTTAAGTCTTTTAAAAAATTCTTGTATGTATCTGATAAAATCTCAGTTAAAAACTTCAGAATATTTAAAATCAGTCGTTAATAATGTGATTATTGTGCAGGTACTAAATAATTTCATTTAGATTCTGGACAAACTAAGGAATAATAGACTAGGTGGTTGGTGTGCTTTTATCTTTTGATATGAGAATATACTTGTGCAGGTTTCCTAAAAGAATAGCTAAAGCACAATTATCTACCTTTATGATTTTGCCTAAGGATCCCTGAGCCTTGCCAATTATCCCATGTCTTTCCATCCTCCCTACAGGTTAGATATTCTTTTCAGGAATTTTTGTTTGTTTGTTTGTTTCCTCTTTTCACCAACCTTCTTGTCGTCTTCCCCACCACCCAACTTGGTTCCTTCTCCACCTTTCTGTTCCCCTGAATGTGTTGTCACCTTCCATTAGAATTGAAGCATCCTGAGGGCCAGGACTTCGTGGCTTGGCTTGTACTTGTGCTGCCATTATTTATTATTCTACCCAATACTACCTAAGACAGGCTTAATAAATACTATGGCATCTATCTATCTATCTATCTATCTATCTATCTATCTATCTATCTATCTATCCATCCATATCTGTCTATATATGTTAACTTATTTACCTACCTATCTACCCATCCATCCATCTATTTATCTCTCTATATTTATCTGTATCTACCTATTATCTTCCTACCTACCTACCTACTCATCCATTTATCATTATCAATCTATCTCTCTGCCTATCTGGTCCCTCTGTCTTTATAACTATTTATCTGTCTGTCTTTGACTTTCTTTATATTCATCTCTCTCTCTCTCTCTCTCTCTCTCTCTCTCTCTCTCTCTCTCTCTCTCTCTCTCTCTCTCTCTCTCTCTCTCTCTCTCTCTCTCTCTCTCTCTCTCTCTCTCTCTCTCTCTCTCCCCCCCCCTCTTCCTCCCACCTCTTTCTCATGTTCTTCCCCAATTAAAGTGTGAACGAACTCTTTGAGAGCAAGGACTAAATTGCTTTTCCTATTTGTATCTTCAGTACTTAATATATGGCTTGGCATATAATAAATGTGTTTTAATAAATGCTATTTAATAACTTCTTTTTTAAAAACTCATTCACTTTGGAGACAAAAACATTTATTCTTTTTCTTGTGATAGTAGAGCTAGGAAGTTAGTGCACCAGATGGTCATTAGTTCTCCTTTACATCTGACATATCTTTGTAGTTATTGTTGTTTTGCAGTTTATTTTTCAGTTTTTGTTTGACTCTTTGGGACCCTATTTGGGGTTTTCTTGGCAAAGATACCAGAATTGTTTGTCACTTCCTTCTCCAGCTCATTTTACATATGAAGAAACTGAGGCAAATAGGGCTAAATGACAAGCTCAGTGTCACACAGGTAGTAAGTGTCTAAGGCCACATTTGAACTAGAAAGATGTCTTCCTGATTTCAAGCCCAGTACTCTCTCTCCACTATCTTTCAATGCTTTTTAAATGGATTCTTCCATGTCATTTTAGGCAAAATGGCATCTTATTTTAAACATTATTCAGAAACTTTAAAATGTTATGATTGACAATAAATTTGCAATTTTGCATTTGTGAATGTAAAAAAAAATGCCACTTTTCCTCTGCACAAAATTACATAAGCATCTCTAGGTTCATTTTAAATTGCAATAAAGGCACAAATGCCTTAATATAGAATTTCTTTCCTAAAACAGAAATTGGCTCATTATATCAATGTTTTATAAAATTGGGCAATTCATCCATGAGTAGAAATAACTGCCTAGAAAGAAATATGGAAGAAATTTTTTAAAATATCATTTTAGCAACTAGTTGTAGCCTCTGTCATCATCTGAAAATGGTTAAGTCAGAATAGATTGATTTTATTTTCTATCTCCTTTCTTCCCTTATTTACAGGCAGAAAGAGGAACAGTTAAAAGTTAGCCAGCAGTAGAAGGAGAAGTCAAGTGTCTAAATAATACACAAATGGGATAATCAGTTCCCTGATGATTGAGAACCAACTGAATTCAGAGAGATTAATTCATATAGCTTAAAATAAGGACGTGTAGTATGAGACTAAGGATAGGAGAAAATGAGAGTCTTGAAATGCTTAATAGGGAAACAGGGGAAATCAGTTCAAATTGATTGAGCTCCTATTATGTTAGGTACTAGGAAAAACCAGTTAGTTGTTTTTTTTTTTCTTCTTTTCAACCTTCACTTACCTTCCTCCTTTTCTTTTTTCTGTTTAGATCAAATACTTTAAGAGTTAGCTCCTGTTCCAGCTCCTATATGAAATATTCTCTAACCATGAAAGCCCTTATTGATCTCTTCTGAACTAATAGCACTTTTAATCTGTTAAAAAATTTAGCATTTACTATATTCTTATTTCACTGTTACTCTGTTTTAAATATATTTTTGTGTTGCCAACTCCAACTGCACTGTAAGCTTCATAAGGGCAAGACCTATGCCATAGACTTTTATATTCTGTAAAATCTCCCAGCTCTTAGCAGGTACTGACTATATGGTAGAAACTCAGTGAGTGAATATTTGTAAGTCAAAACTGAATTTTAGTATAACCCTCAATCAAGGCAATTTCTTGATTAAGGAACCCCCTGGAATAAATATCTTTATCTAAAGTGTATTATAAAGTTATTTGTGAAGGTCAGCAGCTTGTATTTAGTGATGATCTGGAGTTAAAGTGCCAGATTTTTCAGTAGTAAGATTTTTGTGGACTGGATTAGAAGTGGGAAAATTAGGAGGTTGATACTGAAGATGCAACATCAGGAACTGAAGGGATGGCCACAGAAGTAGGAATGGTAGTTAAAGAGGAAGACATCTCTTTTTCCATTGGCTAAATTTTTGCATAATTTTCTTGGACTGCTCCCCACCCCCAATTTTTCCTTAATCTCTTTGATTTTTAAAAAATTATGGAATAAAACAAGAATTTCCATAATAGTATGGTAAAAAAAGATGATTGTAATTTCAAATTTACTATTAAATATACAAAAAATTATCATGTAATTTTTTTCCCTTCCATTCTTCCCCTCTTCCCCATGGTCATCATTAAACAAAAATAGGTGTGAATGTGTGTTTGTGTGTGGACACATATATATGTAAAATTATTCTATATATATTTCTATTTATAAGTTTTTTTCTCTGGATAAACTTATTTGAATCTTATTTGATTTTTAAATTCTTTTTAAAGTTCTTCCAAGAACTCTTTTTGGGCTTGTGACCATTTAAATGCTACTCTTTGGGATGAGTGTTTGATTTTTTTTTAACTGAACTATCTTCCTCTGAATATTAATAATCTTCTTTTACACCAAAGTAATGAGCTATAGTATGGTTCTTTTTCCTTTGCTTTAATATCATCATGATGATAATAATAAGAATAGTTTAAATTCTATAGCATTTTAAGATTTACAAAGCACTTTATACGTATTATTTCATTTTATCCTAACAACAATTCTGAGAGACAAATCCTATGATTATCTTCATTTTACAGATCAAAAAAACTAAGGCAGACCAAAGTCAAGTATCTGAGAGTAGATTTGAACTCAGAGCTTCCACATTCCAGGACCAGTGTTCTACCTACTATACTACCTGGTTGCCACAAAGTGGAAAAGAAAGAATCACTGGCTCTCCATAAACATCTTGGTATCCCTATTAATTCTCTGCCGTGTGTAATTCTGAGAATGAAATTTCTGTCCCAAAAACATTATTGAAATACAAGCACCTTTCCAGTAGAGGTGATACTTTCTTAAGTTGCCTTATAGAGTTCCCAATTTCTTGTCGCTTAATGAACTCTCGATTTGGCACAAGGGGGCACTGTTCCCCATGAAAAAGTCCCCATACTGTATGTAATAGGGTTTTGTTTTATTTTGGGGGGACAAATGCAGCACTGGAGTGGTGACAAGTTCTGTGAAGGTCTCTGACTGAATACAGTTGTAGATTCAATTATGAGAGAGTCTCATGTGATTTATGACTTATAAGTTTATAAGAATGAAGCTGCTGCATCACAAATTAGTGGGAACTTGACTACATTCTGCTACAAGTATGGAAAAATTACATGATGCTTTCATTTTGGAAATCTGAGAAAAGATTGGGCTGTTTTAAGATCACTGGATAATTGCATAAGCTCTTCACAAGCCAGCACTTACAAATTAAGTTCAAATTAAAGTAAGTTGGCTATTCTGGAACTTATTTAGAAAATAAAAAATAAAAAACAAAAACAAACCCCTTATCCATAAATGAGAGGCTGTTTGGAAAAAAGTGAAGGATATGGAGCCAGACAGACTGAATTACAACAATAACAGCAACAGCCAACAAACAGAAACAACAACAAAGTGAGGTTGGGGTGGAAAAGGACTAGAACATTAAAGTTCCTTCCTTCTAGAAGTTGAATTAGTTGAAATGTTAAAAAACATCGTTAGCTTCTCTCATGGCATCAAAGAATTATTTTTCAATATTGCTTTTTAAAAAATCTCCTTAGTATAATAGCAAAATTTCCCCGTATTTCATGAGTTTGGCATTTCTGATGAATCGACAAACTAGCATTTATTAAGTGCTATGTATTAAACATGATAAAAGTGTTTTCTATTTTTTTGCATAGTTTATTGTGGGGTCAAAAATTAATTAAATTGTGATATAATTGAAATTTTAGTGCTCCTGAGGATTTATTTTTCTCTTCTCTATAGAATGAAGAACCAAGAATTTATCAAGGCTCTGGGGAAATAAAGGCAAGAATAGTCCCTGCCTTTAAGGAAGTTATAATCTATTCTTTTTTTGTTGTATTTATTCAAGGCCATTGTTTTGTAAAGTCACACTGCTGGTAAGTGTAAAGTGTCTTAAGGTAGAATTTGAACTCAGATCCTCCTGACTCCACAATCCCTTGTCTATTCACTGCACCATCTAGTTGCCCCAAGGAAATTAAAAATTTAATGGGGGCAGACAACACTTAAACAAGGATAAATTGTAACTAATTTCAGAGGCCCAGATACATCTTAATATCTTTGAGGTAGCACCTGCTTCTTCCATTTTAGAAAGACAATGAGACAAAAAGATGAGATCATTTTGTAACACAAACACCCAAGTTCAAATTCACCCCTTAATCACTTAGCTATGTGACTCAGGGGACTCAGGGAAATCAATTATTTTCTCTGTCTCTGTTTCCTCATGTTAATTCTCTCAAACCTATTTTTTTTTTTTAAGTTCAGCAGAAAATACCAATGCTTGTACATCTAGAGAAGTTAATTGAAGCTTATTCTGAATGCTTAATGTCTTCAGGAGTATTTACAGGAGCCAGAGTTTGTACTTTCTGTCTCCAAACCAAGTTGGCAAGAGGAAGTGATATTTTCCTGAGTCACTGCTTCCTGAGGTAATGGGGATAATGGGGGTGGGGTGGGGAGGAGAGGGGTTGGACCAGAAGTGGACCAGAAGGAGAAGATTAAAGGGTTTCTCTGGAAATTATTCTGAACCATCACATCAATTGACAAAGACCTTCAGCAGCCACTCTCCTATTTTTCCATATTCTACCAGGAATTTTATTTTGGTAACTGATACATTTGTGTCTTAATTTAACACTGACTTATGGTAGAATCAGAATCTTAAAGTTGGAAGAGATTTTAAAGGTTATCAAACCCAGCCTCCCACCCAACTTAAGAATTTCTTCAACATTGCTGACAGAAGGGAGAAAAGAGACTGGAAAATGTAGTTCAGATTGAGAAATGAAAGAGACCAAAGGCTTTTAGATTACTCAGATGGCCTCATACCAGTTTTTGCTTGAACACTTGTGGTAGGAAACTCACTGCTTTTCAATAAATGATTGAAAAAACATTTGTTAAGTAATTTGTATGGACAAAAAACTGTGCTGAGCAATGGGGATACAAGGAGAAAAAGTACAATTCCTACTCTCAGGCAGCTCACATTCTAATAAAAACAGCTCTGATTCAGATGGCAAGGCTTGATGGTTCATAGGGTGCAGCAGTAAGGCGGGGGGGGGGGTAATATATCTTTTAAATGCCATTTCTATTAATAAAAAATACTGGTTTCTGATATTGATTAATTTGGCAGTGCCCAAGGACTTTGGTGGCAAGAACCCTCTTATTTGGATCTTCAGTAATTGTGGCTATTGAAGAGAGAGGAACTCAAATCTCTACAGAGGAAAATTTCAAGGTCTTATCTTCATAAGGATTGCTTTTCAGGGCTATGGATGAGGAGGCCTGGCTGGAAGCAGAAGCAATGATCTAGAGGGTGCTGCTATTTCCAGGACTTTGGGGAGAATGTATCCAGCTGTGGCAGCTGGTGAGCAGCTGGTATTAGTTGTGGTAGAGATGGCAGGTCTCTTATTTATATAGGTTTGTCCCCATGATGATACTCTCAAGGACCAAAGTGGAAGTAGGGCACTAGATTGTGTACTTTCTGAGGATAAGAACTGTCTTTTGTCTCTTTTTGGATCCCCAGCAATAGTCAAAATTGTCTGGAACATAGTGGACCGCTAGGTGGTTCTGTGGATAGAATGCCAGGCTTGGAGTTAGGAAAATATTTTTTTCTGAGTTCAGATGTGGCCTCAGACACATATTAGCTATGGTACCTTGGACAAGTATCATATTAATCCTGTTTACCTCAGTTTCCTCCTCTGTAAAATGATCTGGAGAAAGAAATAGGAAACTACTCCAGCATTTTTGCTAAGGTAACCCCAAGTGGAGTTATAAGGAGTCAGGCATGACCAAAAATGATTGAACAATAAAAAATAAGTGTTTATTGATTGAGTGGTAGTCTGAGGAACACTACAATTTATGGGGCCCAGGATTCTAAATGTAGGTCTGTGGAACAATCTATTCCACGAGACAGCTTGAGTAGTCAAAAAATTCTTCCTGTTATTAATTTGAAAAATGTATCCTCTTATCTTCCAATCTTTGGTTCAATTTCTGCCTCTAAAGCAAGGGTTCTTAACTTGAGATCCACAGGCCCTTTTCCAGGAATCTATGAAGTTAGATGGGGGAAAATTATAAAATTTTACTAACTTTTGATTTTCTTCATAATCCTCATAATAATCCTATGTATTTGATTATATATATTTAAAACAATTTTCCTAAGAAGAGGTCTTCAGGCTTTACTACACTGCCAAAAGGATGTGTTACATAAGAAATGAGTCCCTGCTATAGGCACCTAACAAAGAATGAATTTTCTGACTGTACTAAAAGAGAAGACTAGAAGTCAGAAGACTCTTCTTCATAAAAAAATTGTCCCCTTGATGATAACCTGCCAAGGACTGATAACTGCAAGAGCTATTGATTTCAACACTTATTAACTGTGTGATTGTGACTACCAAACAATATCACAAAAAAATGAAATTGGCTATGTTAATTGAGAGGAACTTGCTGGTGACAGATGTGGGAGTCACATAAAGATCACTTGTGTGCAATCAGATTATTAACTGGCTAGAACAGAGTTCAAAGTCAACATCAATCCATAAAAAATGATAAGAAGACATGGTTCCAACAGGAGCTACTGAAAGAAGCTCTTGGAAATTATGAATTGATCAAAATAAACTCAGCTTATAGATGTTTCTTTTTCTTTTTCTTTTTTTTTTACATTAAAAAATATGATTTACTTCCAATTTAACTTGAAAATACCTCGCAGTAACTTGCAGAAAGGAAATTACAACTCAATCCTGGAACGGCAGAATCTGTGCCCAACAATTAGATATTTTGTTTTGGTATTTAAACCACTTTAATAAGTTAATTTTTTTAAATTATCTGCCAAAAGTGTGACTGATAAAGATTCTGCATCTTATAGATGTTTGTAAGAGAAGTTTAAGTAATATTAATAATTATCTGAACAAGAATCCAGTAATTTCCTCAGTGGGCAAAGCTTGAAATCCAGGCTGATTAGGGACAGGGAAGCAAAGGACAATGCTTACGCTATATAAAAATACTTGAAACCATCAAGAAGACAGCCTTTTGTTGCCCATTATTACCATTACTCTTCAAAATTGTATTAGAAATATTAACTTTAGAAACAAGAAAAGAAAAAAGAAATTAAAAGCATTAGAGTAGGTAATGAGGAAACCAAATTATTACTCTTTGCCGATGATATGATGGTATATTTAGAGAATCCTAGAGAATCAAGTAAAAATTACTAGAAACAATTCACAACTTAAGCAAAGTTGCAGGATCCAAAATAAATCAGCATAAATTATCAGCATTTCTATGTGTTACTAACAAAATTCAGCAACAAGAAATACAAAGAAAAATTCCATTTAAAATTACTGTGGATAATATAAAATATTTGGGAATCTACCTGCCAAGACAAAGTTATGAACTATTTGAACACAATTGCAAAACATTTGCCACACAAATAATGTCAGATCTAATCAATTGGAAGAATATCAAGTGCTCATGCATAGGCTAAGCTAATGGAATAAAAATGACAATTCTACCTAAATTAATCTACTTATTCAGTGTCAGACCAATCAAACTCCCAAGAAATTATTTTACAAAGTTAGAAAAAAATAATAACAAAATTCATCTGGAAGAACAAAAGGTCAAGAATTTCAAGGGAATTAATGAAAAAAATTGCAAATGAAGGTGGCCTAGCTGTATCAGACTTAAAACTATATTATAATGCAAGGATTAAATTACTTGCCATTTAGAGGAGGGGGTGAGGGGATAGAAGGGAGAAAAAAATTTAGAAAACAAGGTTTTGCAAGGATGAGTGCTGAAAACTATCTATGCATATATTTTAGAAATTAAAAAAACTTTAAAAAATAATACATAGAATAGATTATGATGTGTAATTGGATGGGCAGGCTACTGATTTAGTATAACAGTACATATGTCTTAGACAGACATTGCAGTGGTCATGGAAAATGAGCTGGGCCTAGAATTAAATAGGAGCAGAGTGGCTTGGATCATATTTGGGAAATTAAATAGCATTTTAAATGATTGCAAATTGATTGCTTTTGCCAAAGCACCTGACATTAATATTCTCCTGATGATACATGGCTGGGAACCAGGGAACACCATAATCTCCAAAGAATCAAAATTGCAAGTCACTCAAATAGCTTCAGAAAGATATATGGGAAGGGCAACCAAGATGGTGCAATGGAGAGAATATTGACCCTGAAATCAGGACTAGAGTTCAAAGTTCAAGATACCAGTTATGTGACCTAGGACAAATAATTTAATCTTCAGGTTCTCAAAAAAAAAGGGGGGGGAGGAAGAGAGATGATGATGATGATGATGAGAGTAAATAAGCATATTGTCAGTGATATCTTGTACCTTAGAGTGGGTATAAAATTTTCAAGCTATGTATGACTAATTAAGGATGTAACATATAACAAGAGAGATCATTAACATATAGATCTAAAGCTGTAAGAACCTACAGGACCGTCTAGTCCATCAGCCCCCCTATAGATGAGAACATCAAGGCCCAAGGAGTTTATGTGACTTTCTCAAGGTCACAAAGATAAACATCAGAGGCAGAATTTGAAGCCAGATCCTCTGTGACTGATGCTCTGACAGAGTGTTATTTTACAAAATATTAAGAAATAAATTAATTAAAATATTACTATTAAAATACCCAAGAGAGTGCTACAATATGATGGCTAGATTTTTTTTAAAGAACATGGACAAGGATCATACAAGATGAAAAGGCATGTATGTTCTGCTGTTTCCATTAGTAGAGGAGTGAACATCTTAAAATGAAAAGTATTATGTAAATATGAGTCATGATTTCATGTAATAGCTGATTTCCAATAATTGAAATAATATTTTGCCCTATCTTCTTCTCCAGGCTATGGATCCTCAGCAATTTTTCATGTAATTTGTTTCCAAACTCCTCAACCATCTAGATATGATCTAATTTGTCAGTTTCCCATAGTGCCTAGCAATAGGCATATTATTTACAGATGTGATTATTCCGGTTTGGAGTACAGACTGTTGCTTATATTTATCTAGGCAGCATATTTTCATTAATAATATGGAGTGGTAGACAGATGTAACAGTGAAAACTACCTTCAGAGTCTAAAAAAAATTTTGTAGCTACCTTTGATTCATATAGGACACTTAACTGATTATTTCAGTTAACTCTTTATGACCAGTTGCAGAACGGGAGTGATCTGTAATGATAGAGGTAGTACCTTCAGTGGGATCTGAATAATTATAGATCCATATCTCCATCTTCAAAAATATTAAAATAATATAGCCTTAGATTGCATTCCTTTTAAAAATAACTGCATTATACTGTTGTCTCACAGTGGTCACTCTGGTCAGCTAAGATGTCTGAGTGTCTTTCCTGTGAACTTCTTAGTCATCCACAAAATTAATTGGTTTAGAAATATATATATATGCATATATATATATATATATATATTTAGAATTTTTATATTTTGCTTTTCTTCTCATAGCTTTCCTGAAATCAAAGAATAGATGCTAATTCCCATTTTGCAGATGAGGAAACAGATTTTGAACAAGTTAAGGTGACTTGACTGAGATTTTGTAGCATGTTTTATTTTAGAAGCAGAACTAAATACTGACCTGACCTCACTTAAATAAAGAACTGCCTTAAGGCAGTTCCTCACATTGTTTTCCCTAATGGAAATGCCTTTTCTTCTTTCTCTTCTACCTAAATCCTAACCAATCTTAAAATTCTGCCACCTCAGAAAAGGCTTCCATTAAAGATATTCTTACTTCCCCAATTCAAAGTGATCTCTCTCTATTCAGCACACATGCTCCTTATGTAATATGTGATCCCCATTCACCACTAGTTCATTGCAAGATCCTATAGGATAAGGACATGCTATTGTACATTGTAGACGCACATATTGAATGATTTTATTAATTAGCTAAATGATAATCTTTTCTTTCCTCAAATCTACAACCTTTCTATTAACCTATAGGTAGGCAACAGACCTCAACCAGCTTTCATTAATGTAGTAGATTTTAAAAGTGAAATAAGTCTAGTTATAAAGTGAAATTTATACATTGTGCTAATAGAATAAAATAATTTTCTCTGTGTCTCATTCCAGCATTAGCATTCATCATTTTTTCAGTTTAGAGCTATCTCTGATTGACTGAACCATTTCCACCCTTTACCATGGCAACCTCACTGTGGTGATTACTAGGCATGGAAAGCTTGTTTATCTTGACCATCATGGAAATATCTCATCACCTGTGCAGAGTAGGAGATTAAACACAGAGGTTTTAACTCATAGTCATCTATATCCATGTTAAATCTTACCCTCCGTCAAGGGTTTTTATAACAGTTTTTTGTGTCATGGACTCCTTTGGCTGTCTATTAAACCTGAAAATCTCTTCTCAGGGGAAAAAAAGTCATAAGGAAATGCTAATTTCAATGAGTAGTTAATGAAAATAAAGATGTAATTTTTTTCCCACCCAATTTTCTGTATCCCTAGAAATCTTTCAATGGATCCCTTGGGGTCCATGGCTCCCAGGTTAAAAACCTCCTGCCTTCATGATAATGAAAACAAATGATTCTCATAATACAGGGATAATAATCTCAAAGATGAGGGTGGAGTGGGGTGAATATAGGCTGATAGCTTCTGAGAAATTTTGAAACTGAAGAGTTAAGAATACTGCTGAGCCATGTGGTATGCAGTAAAAATTGTTGGACTTGGAATCAAATTCAAATCTTTCCTCAGACACTGACTAATTGTATGACACAGGGAAAGTCATCTAAAGTTTTTAAGCCTATGTTTCCTCACCTGAATTAGATTATTAATAGCCTACTTCAAAGGCTTGTCAGAAGATTAAAATATGTCAGCAAAACACTTTGTAAACCTTATGTTTATATATTTATGTATATATACATATATATATAAATTGTATAAGCATTAGCTATTACTAAATTTTTCCTTCCTTCCTTCCTTCCTTCCTTCCTTCCTTCCTTCCTTCCTTCCTTCCTTCCTTCCTTCCTTCCTTCCTTCCTTCCTTCCTTCCTTCCTTCCTTCCTTCCTTCCTTCCTTCCTTCCTTCCTTCCTTCCTTCCTTCCTTCCTTCCTTTCCCATCAGGTTTAAGTGATTTATCTAGAATCACACAGCCAATAAATGTCTGAGGCTGGTCTTGAATTCAGGTCTTCCTGACTCCAGGGCTGGTGCTCTATCCACCTGTCCCACTATTACCAGGGCCATTTAGAAATGAGGTTTGTTTTCTAGAAATATTAGAAATTGCTGACTCGATCTCAACAGCTGATAAAAGAAGATAAAAGATTCAATGTGTTAAGAAGGTAGGAATAGTGGAGGATTATTTTCATCATATAGGAGAATTATAAGGGCAAAACAGCAAGGAGGAATATTCTCCTACAAGCCAATTTATTGCTTCTCCAAGGATTAGGGTGAGGAAAGAGGATCTATGATTCAGCAGAAGTTTCATGTTACTTTATTCAGAGAAATGCTCTGAAAGCCACTTTACATCTTGGAATTAGCCTATCTCAGTATTTGATTGTTTGAGACATATTCTCCTTTGGGTTAGATTATTAGGTGGGGGTGGAGCAGGAAGGGGTAGAAGATTATTGTATACTTAAGGATAATTAAGGTGAATTTGATGGGGAAGATGACACATTGCAATTGGGAAATGCCCATGTTATAAAATATTTGACTAAGGTGACTTATAAGATACAGACTACTGGATAAGAATTTAGAACAGAGGATAAGAGACAACAATGGAAGTCTTTGAAAATCCAGTTGATTCTGAGCTTCTTTCTTTTCCACTTTTAATTCTCATCAGTCTTCCATCATGTTCAAAGACCATATCAACATTTGTTGCTTCCTGGGGAGCAAAGTCACTAGGAGCAAGGGAGCTTGATTCCAAAGTCATTAAGTTCAGAATAGAGAAAAACATATAAGATTCTGGAAGGTATCCTCACTGAAACTGCAATAAAATAGCATCCTAGGAATACACTCTTCTTTTTTGTTTGTTTTTGCTAAGGCAAGTGGGGTTAAATGACTTGCCCAGGATCACACAATTAGTAAGTTTACTTTTCATGACTAGTTTCCTTAGCTATCCACTTTTAGTGTCCCACTTAATGCAGACTCTTACAGTTAAGTACCAGCTAGCCCATCCAACCACCCAATGCAGGATATTGTGTATTGTATTTGATTTTTCCCAGTCATGGTTACTGGAAAGTTTAGAACAATACTCACCAATGGAGAATGCTTACTGACATATCCACTAGGTGTAAATGTTAGAAGCCTGTCTGCTTTAGCTATCTTTGACAACATTATGAATTAGATATGAGAAGGGGTAGAATAATTCACTTTCACTCGACTGTAATCAGGAAAGTAGGGGCAAATGAATCATGTTGACTGGATTGATTCAGGGTACAGTAGACTCAGCAACACAAAACAGTATGCTAAGTGCTTCATCCTAGTTAGCCTTGCGATGTTTAATTTATTATATAGCCTGATTTCACACAGGATTCATCGGTCCCTCTCCCTTTTCCTTTCCCTCCTCCCTGAACCCAGTACAAAGCTCTATTGATAGGTCAGGATATAATAATGCCTGAATTTCAATTGCATATTTCTTCCTTCAACACATTAAAAATGAAAGACATTTAGATGCTGTGGGTTTTGTGCACTCAGTCTGCTTCCTTTAATCAGTGAAGGCTTCAGGTCCTGGATCAAAGGAATGTTAAAATACCTTTCAAAGAAATACAAACTCTTCCCTGAGAAAGCTCTCACCTCCAGAGATGTCTGAAAGGGGAAGAACACAACAGAAAGCCTGATATTTTTAACACAGATTCAGAGAAATCAAAGATAGACTTTGAGAAATTTGTGAGACAAACTGATGTAAATCTAAAAACACAAAAACAAGCATGATCAATGAGAGTACCCAGGAGCCATCTGAGCTTATTTATCACATCCCTATAAACTTTTCACCATTGTGAAAAATAATCACCAAAGATTTCAACTCAACAATTCTGTCGGTTACTAATGCTTATCCCAGGAAACAGGTTCAGGCAAACCAATGATTCATTACTATCATGCCCATTGTGAAGATGAGGAAAATGATATAAGTCATGCAGAGGGTGCAAGAGGGTGATCCAATTCCCACTTTATCTCAACAAAGAATAACTCCAGAAATGTATCTGGCAAAAGGTATACTCAGCAGAGTGCTAGACTTTGTATTTGGATGATCAGGATCCTGCCTCAGACATTTAATGGCAAGGTGATTCTGGGCAATTCCTTTAACCAGTTAGCTCTCAGTTTCATTAACTGCAAAATTAGGAGGTTAGAGTCAATGATTTGAGTGGTCCAATTTATTTTATTTATTTATTTTTTATTGAATAATAGGATTTTTTCCTTCTTTTTTATTTTAATAGTATTTTATTTGTCCAAATACATGCAAAAACAGTTTTCAGAATTCACCTTTGCAAAACCTTGTGCTCCAAATTTTTTTCCCTCTCTTTCTCCCTCCTTCTCCCCAAGACAAGCAATTTGATATAGGTGAAACATGTGCAATAATTGTAAACATATTTACATTTTCATCATTTTGCACATGCAAAAAATCAGATCAAAAAGAGAAAAAACAAGCAAACAAACAACAACAGCAAAAAGATGAAAATACTATGCTTTCATCTACATTCAGTCTCCATAATTCTTTCTCTGGATGTGGTCCATTTTGACTCTGAATCTAAATCTATGATCCTAGTAAGGATCCTGGAACTGATGCTAAACACATAAATCTACAGCAGAAGTTGGATAGCATCTGTTTTAACTCCTGTGAGGTTGCATTCCATTCAATGTTGTCTCTTTTATATTGATGGGAGTCAACCTAAGGCACCTAGGTGGCTCAATAGATAAAATACTGGGTCTGGAGTCAGGAAAACTCATCTTCCCGAGTTTAAATTTGGACTAGGATATTTACTAGCCATGTCATTTAACCCTGTTTGCCTCAGTTTCTTCATCATTTTATGATATGAAGAAGGAAATGGCAAACCACTTGAGTATCTCTGTGAAGAAAACTCCAAATGGGATCATGGAGAGTTGGATATGACTGGAACAAAATAAGCATCTAGTTAAAATAAAATAAAATGCTCCAGAGAGCATTTCATTCTTGCAAAATTAATTGGCTAATTGCTGTGCCTTATGGAAATAGATAATATTATTGGACTTTCAACAAACACATTTGTATTATTATTATTTTTGTGGAGGCAATGGGAGTTAAGTGACTTGCCCAGGGTCACACAACTAGGAAGTATTAAGTGTCTGAGACCAGATTTGAACTCAGGTCCTCTTGACTTCAGGGCTGGTGCTCTATCCACTGAGCCACCTAGCTTCCCATCATTTGTATTATTGAGATACCATCTCCTATAGTTCAATTGTCTAGTTGAAAATCTGCTTATTCAAGTCACTCTACATTTCAACTCTGAACATTTTCACTGGTTGCCCCCTTTAGAATTCTTCCTTTCTCCTCTTCACCCCTAGTTTCCTTAGCTTATTTCTGATCTCATATTTAGTCCTACTTTCTCAATCATTAACATTACCTATTAATATTAGTATTAACATTAATATTAGTAATGTTGATCATTCAATTTATCTTTATCCTTGTTTGTACATAGTTCTTGCAGGTTGTTTCTTCCTTTTGACTATAAAGTTCTTGAGACTGTCTTTTGTCTTTCTTTGAATCCCCATTCCTTAGCATAGTTTCTGGCACTTAGTTGTTGTTATTGTTCAGTCATTCAGTTTAGTCATTCCAACTCACTCTTTGTGAATCCATGGACCATTACTGTTCATGGGGCTTTCTTGGCAAAGGTACTAGAGCGATTTGCCATTTTCTTCTCCAATGAATTAAAGCAAGCAGGTTAAGTGATTTACCTTGAGGGATCACAGAGTAAGTATCTGAGACCACATTTGAACTTTCTGTCTTCAGGCACAGCACTCTATCCACTTAGTTGCCACCTAGCTGCCTCTATAGGCAAATAGTGAGCTTAAATTTAATATATATATGTATATATATGTATATATGGATATATATACATATATATATATGTGTATATATATATATATATATATATATATATATATATATATATATATATATATATGTTTGACTATTTGGCATGGGGAATTGTCTTTGTTTCCAGGAAAATGAGAAGCCTTAACCTTAATTCCTAATCCCAATCCCTACCCTACCTATGGTCTTTGTAGAAAACAG
This sequence comes from Sminthopsis crassicaudata, assembly GCF_048593235.1. Taxonomy (NCBI): domain Eukaryota; kingdom Metazoa; phylum Chordata; class Mammalia; order Dasyuromorphia; family Dasyuridae; genus Sminthopsis; species Sminthopsis crassicaudata. The sequence continues at coordinate 251,177,409 of NC_133619.1, forward strand.
GAAGGAATCATGTAGTTGGCTCAACTGATGATGAAGTAGACACTGCTCATAAACCTAGTGGTACAACCCAAGACTAATTCAGGTCTTCTTTGAGGAGAGATTAAAGGCATATTTCATCTGTGTGGATTTTCATTGCAAATTGATAATCTTAAACTCTTCATTAGTTGTCATATGTAAACAGGAGCATCTAGAATATCTCATTATCTATAGGAGATCTTTCTTTGGAGTCTGTGCTGGATTTCCCCATGATGATGGCCAATACCTTTGGTGAATGCAAATCATAGTATTAATCAAAAGCCTTTGAATACAATTATTCTGTTGTTACATATTTCAAAACACCCAGTATGATTTTGCCAAATGATTTATTTGAGAGACAAGCGTGTTGAAGGAGAGCTTTAAGAAAGCATTTTGTTCTACCAAATGAAATGCTTTTTAATATATAACAATGAACACAGTGGGATCTTGTGTTTTTTCAGCCTTTCAGCCAATCATCATGCTACAAAGATATAGTCTACTAGAGGATATTATTTGTAAAAGCTTGCCTAGTTTCTTTTCATGGTATTATTAAGGATGTTCTCAATGTATATGTAGTTTATTCTAACAAAAATTTTGCATAGCTTGGAAATTAATCATATGGATTGCCTTTGGTAATAATGAGGTCTGTGATTTTTAAACATTTAAAAGTTTTTTTTGATACTTTTTCTCTTTTTACATTTCTATCACTTCCTAGTGATACCCCAATCATCCCTATTCAGGAGAATCCTTCTGTATAACAAAGAAGCATAGTTAAGCAAAAGGAATCAACACATTGGACTACTCCAATTTGAGTATATACTTCAATCTGCCTCCATGAAAGGCACCTCTATGGCACAATGGATAGAATGCTAGACTTGAAATTAGAAAAACTCAATCACAATCCCTACAATTCAATAGTTCAGGGAGTTTTACTTCAATTCCTGGCAAAATTCTAGGATAGATTACAAAAAAACTTTGTAAAAATCTACAAAATGAATTGGTAGTTTCAAAAAGTCAGCATAGCTTCATCAAGAGCTGGTTAAGCCTGGCTAAACTTTCTTTTTAAAATAGGGTTACTAAATTCCAATTGATCAATGATGGACAGAATCAACTATACCCAGAAAAGGAACACTGGGAAATGAATGTAAACTGTTTGCATTTTTTGTTTTTCTCCCCAGGTTATTTTTACCTTCAAAATCCAATTCTTCCTTTGCAACAACAACAAAATTCGGTTCTGCACATATATATTGTACCTAGGATATATTATAACATATTTAATATGTATGGGAATGCCAGCCATGTAGGGGAGAGGGTGGAGGGAAGTAGGGGAAAATTCGGAACAGAAGGGAGTACAAGGGATAATGTTGTAAAAATTGTTATAACTATAAAATTAATTTAAAAAAAAGAAAATATGAAAAAAATAGGGTTACTAACTAATAGGGGAAAACTGTAAATATTCTTTTTTTTTCTTTTTTTCTTTTCTGAGGCAATTGGGGTTAAGTTTCTTGCCCAGGATCACACAGTCAGGAAGGGTTAAGTGTCTGAGACCAAATTTGAATTTAGGTCCTCTGACTTCAGGGCTGGTGCTACTGTTTCCAACTAGCTGTCCCTGTAAATATTCTTTACTTAGATTTTAGCAAAGTGTTTGATAAAGTTTATCATATTAGTATTATGGAAAAGATGGAGAGATGGATTATATGATATGAAAAGTAGAAAGATTCACAACTTTTGAACAGCTAAACTCAAAAAATAGTTGTGAATGGTTTAATGTCAACTTGGTGGTGTCTCAGTGGAATGCCCAAGGGATCTGAGCTACTTAACATTTTTATCAATGATTTAAATAAAGCAGAGGAGGCATTCTCATCAAATTTGGAGATGACAAAAAGCAGAGAGATATGACACACTGTATGACAGTCAGGATACAAAAAATATTTATAAGCTAGAACATTAGGCTTAATCTAACAATATTAAATTTTATAGGGAAAAATGTAAAGTCTTAAACTTGGGTTCAAAAAATCAGCTTTACAAATACATGATAGAAGAGGTAAGATTAGAAAACACTTCGTACTAAAAGGATCAGTAGGATTTAGTAGATCAGTATGAGTCAACAATGTGATATATTGTTATTCAGTTGTTTTTCAGTCATGTCTGAATCTTCATGAATTTTTGGGGGGTTCTCTTGCCAAAGATACTAGAGGAGTTTGCCATTTTTTTCTCAAGCTTATTCCAAACTCATTCTCAAGCTCATCACAGATGAGGAGATTGAGATAAACCAGGCTAAGTGATTTGTCCAAGGTCATAAAACTAGTAAGTTTCTGAAGCTAGATTTGAACTCAGGGATTCTTGACTTCAAATCTGGCACCCTATCCATTATGTTACCTACTCAGCCTAGCATTGGGATACAGCAGCTCATAAACTAATACAACTAAAAATGTTTAGCTTACAGATGAATCAGAATAATAACTCTCTTCAAGTATTTTAAGAATGATCATGTTGAAGCAGATGGTACAATGGATAGCGTGTAGAGTATGGACTCAAAAAGATCTGAGTTCAAATCCAGTTTCAAATACTTACTAGCTGTATAACTCTGGGCACAGTGAATTAACTCTGGGCAATTCACCTTATTTACCTTAATTTCCTCATCTGTAAAATGAGCTAGAGAAGAAGACCACTCCAGTGTAATTGCCAAGAAAATCCCAAATAGGATCACAAAGAGTTGGACATAACTGAATACCATCCCCTACACATCAACAAGGGAGGAAAGAATAGTCTTATTCTCTTTAGCCCCACAAATCAGAACCAGGAGTAATGGGTAAAAATTATAGAGAAGGAAATTTAGCCTTTATTTTGGGAAAAACTTCCTAACAATTAGATCTATTTAAAAATGAAATGCATTGCTTTAAGGGGTAGTGAGTTTTTCTCATTGGAAGATTTCAAGAATTTTTTGCATGTGAGCTTTTTGGGATCAGATGCTGTGTTTTTGTCTGTTTTATTTCCCCAGCACTTAGAACAAGGCCTGGCACATATTATCACTTAATAAATGCAAAAATACAATAATAAAACAAAGTATAAAAGAGGCAATAAAATAAAACCTTAGCAATTAAACCAGTTAACCAAGTTAAAACCAAACAAAAATGCTTTTATACTTTTAGTTCAGCTTTAGGTTCTGCTGTCTCATGTTCCTTTCCTTTTTCTCATTCTCAATCAAGATCAACCAATCTAGTTCTCATTTGTTTCATTTTGCAGCATTTTATGTAGGCCATTACACATTTTTGTGTATATATGTATTTCATATTTATTACTTTTTGTGGCCATATTTTTTGGACATTTTAGATTTCCCAAATTGTTCTAGTACCAAACAAAATGATATTGTACTAAGGTAATAGGTACTCTTTCTAAAAGTTTACCAAACACTGATTTTTCCAAGCTGTTGTTGTCTGTCCTTCATTCTCAAGAAAGACCATGATATCAGGAAAATGATACCATGACTTGCAAATGAATTAGATTTAAGTGAAAGAGGATTTTGCAAAGTCACCAGCCTCACTTTCTCCTCCAGAGCCATCTGGGTCCAGTGGAAAATATGGATCAGAATGACTGGAGATAGCCCTGAATGCAGTGGGAAACCTTGGCCTTTTTAAGCTAAAGTCTTCCTCAGGTCTCAGTTTGACTGAGGCAAAATCCATTCACCAATGCTCCATCACCAAGCAAAGTGATGTTGTGCCAAGGTAATAGGTGCTCTTTCTGAAAGCTCATCAAATACTGATTTTCCTAAGCATTACTTCAAAGTATACTCATCTGGATATGTATACAGGGCTTCTGCCAGGGGTGGGAGGAAAGAACTTTAAAAAAAAAAAAAAAGGACTACCGGAATGCTTAGGAAATTAATTGCACCATTCATTGTGGTTTCAATGAATATTTTCTTCCCTTGGAAATATAATGAATTAGTGTGGTAACTCAAACTAGACTAATCCTTTAACCTCCCAAGTGATTAGTTCTGTAAATCCAAAGAAATATCTTTCCACAGAATATGAAGTAACCTAAAACTACCATTCATTTCCAATGACAATTTCAGTATTGTGTCAAAGGAAGAAAGGGAGTCAGTTCATTTTTCCTCAGCTAAGACTCTCAGAATAGTATTCATCAAAGAATTGTTATTGATATACATTTCAATCTAAGGGGAATAAGATAAAATAAATTCCCCAGTGTATTTCCTTCTCCTGTTCCATCCTTGAAGATAATTTTAATTTTTGTCTAGCATTGGTGATATGGATATAGCAAAGAACCAGGTCTAGAAGACCCAGAAAATCCTCCATTGATGGTTCCTGTTGTCGCTTTTCTGAACGATGTTAAAATTAGTGTGAATGTGGGGACAATCTATGTGTTCAGGTTTGCTCTCCAGTGGATCTAATTTGAGTAAAGATCCCATAACTGATCAATCAACACACACTATTAAACATTTACTATATGCTAAGCATGGTGTGAGGTTCTGGGAATACAAAGACAGAAGTGAAATAGCTCTTGTCCTCAAAGAGCTTACATTCTAACAGGGGGAAACAACATGTATAGATAGATAAATACAAAATGCATGTAAAGTTGATATAAGATAAGCCTGGAAGAAGGCACAGGACATCGGAAGAATAAGAAAAATGATCATGCACAAGAGCTTCATCTCAAAGGAGACCAGAGATGCCAAGAAATTGGTGTGGAAGTGAATTCCAGGTATAGAGGGACAAACTGTGCAAAGCTAAGAGGATGGAATATTGATACTGAGGACCAGCAAAAAGGCTGGTTTGACTGAACAACAATCTGTAAGTAATAGTAGTCAACCCACTAGGACCCAACTGGCTAATTCCAGTTGGTCTGTGCTATTACCTCCTTCCCTCCTTCCTTCCCTCCTTCCTTCCCTCCTTCCTTCCCTCCTTCCTTCCCTCCTTCCTTCCTGTTGATCATTTAAATATCATAAGGTATCTTGGAATTTAGAGGCTAAATCTTTTTCTCCCCCCTACTTGTTTATTCTATCCTTGCCTCCAACTGGAACAATTAACTCCTTTGTCCCATGTAATTTCATTTATGATTTCTTAAAATAGAGCTCTGGAAAACCAGGCTTTGATAAAATCCACTGAGATTCAAATGGAACTACTAGATTGTGTCTTAAATCAAATCATTTTGGTTTTCACTGATTTGCCAATAAATAGATCCCAGGTTAGACAGCAGTTGATCATTATTTGAGTTTAGTGGAACAAAATGAGTGTAAATAGCAATTATTTCTGTTCAGACCAGAAATCCAAAGGGTCTTTTGCATCCAGATTGACATTTTTTGAGTAGCCAAACTAGACCATCTTCTGAATCATTTCTTACCTATCTTTAAATCACTGAATGGATGTTGTCTCAGGTAAACTGAGACCTGGAAAAGACCTTAGCTTAAAAAGGCCAAACTCTCCATACTGTATTTGGAGCTAATGAGGTTACAGGTGCAGACTATCCCTAAACCAGGCCACCAAAATGATGGGGTTTAACCACCAAATGATGGGGTATAGATTGTGACCCCCAAAATGTATTGGGGTAACAGGCTGGTGTTGTGGGTTGTCTCAAAATAATTTGTAGGCTTAGATCTCCTCCAGATCAAGAGTAAAAGGTTTTTATTACAGTGCTAACAGCAGACTAAATCCATAAGGGTTTTTAGCAAGGAAAAAGGGGTTTTAGTAATTACAAGAGGCCTAAAACACCATTAAGAAGAGAGACTTCTTTAAAGCATGGGAAGTAAGGTATTACACCATTGACTATGTCATCCTAAATCCTAAAATCCCAAAAAGGATTTAGCATCCTAAAAAAAGTTGGGGGGGAGGGGTTTACAGTATAAGTAGATCTTTTATAGGGGAAATATAACCTCAGGGTTGATGTCATAACTTGGCTTTCTGATTAAATACAATACTATGGGGTTATGATGACTTGGTCAGGGCAAAGAATTCAGATAAGAATTCTACCAGAAACCTCCTCCTGGGATAAGGCTGTAATAAAAGTCCACTTGAACAAAAGGAAATGGCTAACCCCTTCAGTATCTTTGCTAAGAAAACCCTAAATGGAACTATGAAGAGTTAGTTATGACTGAAACAACTCAATAACAGGATTCAGCATTTTGTAGGATATCTTTAAAATGCCATGAGTAGTTTAGTAGAAACTGTGAAATTGAATTTAGATCAGTCATAAATGTATAGGTCTTGTCTCCCCTTCACACATCTCTTTCTCTCTCACACACACATATATGCACACACAATTAACAGCTAGTAATCTTGCCTTGTAAAGTTAAACTTCATCTATAGATATTCAAAATAATTTAAGAGAAATGTATTCCATGGCTTGGGAGATGATGAAATCTTGTTGCATGGGGTTTTTAAGTGTTTGAGGAATGAAATTCATAAACTCCCAAAACTTGTGATGTTGATGGCTCAGATAATTCTGCAGGTATATATTATGCTAGCTTCGCAGATAGGTGAGTAGCTATAACCTTTTACTGATATGAGATTGTTAGTAATTTGCTTTCCATTTAGTCATTTTAACATTTATTCTTTTATGCTCTATCTGATTGCAGAATTTATACAAGAAATATCTGCATTTTCAGGCAATGGGTGAAAGAGGTTATACCTAGAAGATAAAATACAATTAGTGTTATTATCTGGACACAATTGAATAAAATCATTCATTAAAGCATTTAAAGAGCTTTACACTTGAAGTCAACTCAACAATCTGCATTTACCAAGTATTGATGAAAATAGTTCCTATCTTCATGGAACTTCTATTCTTTTGAGGTGAACAAAATACAGATTACAAAATACATACAGAGTGAATAAAAAATAATTTCAGGGCACTGGGAAGAGTTAACACTGGAACTGATCAGGAGATGTAATCATGGTGCTAGGTTGAATAATAAAGAGCTTGTCGGACTTGGAGTCAGAAAGACTCATCTTAACAGACACTAGATCTCTGATACTGAGCAAATCACTTAACTCTGTTTGTCTCAGTTTCTTCATGTGTAAAATAAGCTGGAAAAGGAAATGGCAAAGCACTCTGATACTTTGCCATGAAAATTCTGAAAGTTGTCAGGAAGAGTTGGAGATGACTGAGCAATGACAACAAGAAAAATTAGGAGGGGGTATTTGATCTGAACCTTGGCTGAGCTAGGGGTTCTGTGAGGTATAGAAGAAGGGAGAAGATAGTGTTAGGGCTGAGGATGGGAATGGATGGACTGTCCTGCATGGAGAAGTAAGAAGCAGGCGAGTTTGGTTGGAATGTAGTATATGAGGGGAGCAATGGATATGTCTAAAAATGTGTAGGATTGGTACTAGACCCCCTCCCTTACCCAAATTAACTAATCAGAGACCTCTTCAGATACAAAGAGAAAACATTTATTCAGTCCTTGCAAGGGGAGACCCAAGCACACCCGGGCAGAGATAGAGCTCCCAGCTCCCAAAGTGTATAAGGGGAGCAATGTAATGTCTAGAAATGTGGGGGACTGGTACTGGACCCTCTTACCAAATTAACTAATAGAGACATTTCAGATACAAAGAAAACATTTATTCAGAAGAGACCCAAGCACATCTGGGCAAAGATAGAGCCTCCCGGTTCCCAGATGCCAAAGTGTGTGACGGGAGCAATGGTATATGTCTAGAAAAATAAATGAAGTCAAATAGTGAACGGCTTTAGATGTTAACATATGAGTTTGCTTTCTGTCTCAGAGACAATAGGAAACTACCTTTTAAGTAGGGGATGACCTGGTCACATCTACGTTATAGGAAAATTAATCTAGGGGATTTTCCCGTCCTTGATAGGGGCAGTTAGGTGGTATAGTCCAGGCTAGACCTGGAGTTAGGAACACTTTGAATTCAAATCCAGTCTCAGGTATTTACTATCTGTGTGGAAAGTCACATAATCTCTGTCTGCCTCAGTTTTCTCATCTGTAAAATGGGGATAATAATAGCACCCAACTCCCAAAATTGTTATGAGAATCCAATGAGACATAAATTTAAAGTGCTTGGCATTGTGCCTGGCACATAGTAGGCACTATAAAAATGTTATTCATTCATTCATTTAGATCCTTCGATCATCTTTGAATTTGCTGACAGCTTGATTTGCTGACAGTATGTATAATGCCATTGTCAGAGCATCGCTCCTCATTTGCCACAGAGTCATGCTCTCAATCTTTCCGTCATCTCAAATTTTAGCAAAGCGAATTGTTCCAGGGAATGAGCACCGAACCATGGAATCCGGGTAAAGCCCATGTGTTTTACTGTACATCAGAGTTGGTAGCAAGAGAGAGGGCCTGTTTCCAACTCTGCCACTTGTATAATGTGACTTTTAGAAGAAAAAAAAAAAGCTTAACCTTCCCTGGAGCTCACTCATTTTCTCTGTCTACCAAATAGGGAATAATAAAGGCTGCTTCTTCTTATGGGAGGTTTTTGAAACTCAGAGGTAAGTGAAGTGCTGTGAATGGCAGGTGCTAAGTGAATGCTAATTATCATCATTATTATGGGAGAATGTAGGCTGGAACACGAAGGCTTCTGTTTGCCTTCCCTCTTCTTCGTGACTTGGGCTCCTGATCCACTACTGGATACAGAGATGTGGCACTTATAGCCTCCTCCCTGTACTAATCCCAAAGCCGGACAATGAGCTCTTGAGACTGAATTATGAGATGAAATTAGCCCCTCTTTGGAGTTTCCTCAGCATTGCATCTCTTCCTTGTTAGCTTTTTTAGTCTCTGTTCATGCCAAACATGTTCCCAATTTCTTGAGAGAGAGGAAAAAAAAAATCAATACTTCTTTTTTTCCCAATGAACTTACTCATGCTCTTTGAACTTCAAGACAGAAAAATCAAAGACAGAGTCAATATGTCTCTGAGGAGTTCTTGACCTACTTTGTGGCAATCAGTTCTTGTCTCCAGCAGAAATGTGAAAACTGCTTCAGAAGCATTCACACAATGTGCTGTGGAGGTGAGGTGAGGATTCCCCTCCCACTTGGAACAAATTAATAGGATTGATTTGAAGATGAAGGATCTAGTGGGACTGGGCATCAGAAGCAGTAATGGGCACAACCTGGGCCTATATGGAAGGCCAGAGCCAGGCTTTGCGTGGGGTGGTTAGAGGCAGTCCCTAATTAGACATCGTTCCAAAAACATGTTTATGAGTTGGTTGTTTGGAACTTGGGACACATATTCCCATGGAAACAGTGTTACATGTGGTAGTGAAGGTTAACCCCACAAAAGACTATTTAACCCATACAATTGCTGAAATACTAAGCATTGATGATAGAAAATAATAGAAATTAAATATTGTGGCAATTAATTATTAAACTAAACAGAAAAGTAAAATTGAGTATGCAGTTTGGGGTTTATCCTGAATACTGCCTATTTGAGGAAAAGTATAGGTATAGCTATTTTCTTTTTTTCTCCTAATTAAATCCACTTTCCCTCAAATACCAGAATTGATTTCATTCTCATGGCCTCCATTCTAATTCAGTCTCTCTGCTGTACCACCGAAGTGGCCTAATTGGCACATTTCAGTAACTTCCTCCTTGTAGAATGTTTGAAATGGAAGAGACTTTAAAGGTTACTAAGTCCAACCCCTTCACTTTACAGGTGAAGAAATTCAGGCACAAAGGTATTGTTGACTTGTCCCGAGTAATGTCAGAATTTGAACTCAACTCTTTTTGATTCTCAATTTAATAACCAGTTCATTGTATTATGTGGCCTCTCAAATCCATTGGTTTTGGTCTGATAAATGCACGCACCCCCGGGGGGCCCCCACCCTCGGGTCAGCGCTCGTTGGCATGTATTAGCTCTAGAATTACCCCAGTTATCCAAGTAGGAGGGAGCGAGCGACCAAAATAGGGCACATAGAAGGCGCTATGTAAATTCTACCTACTATTTTTGTTTCCCCCACATTTTGGATGAACCTTATTCCTTGATTACTGCAACAGCACACTGGTAGGTCTACTAACTCGAGTCTTTCTCCACTGTTTCAATTCTTCATTCAGCCATGGAAGTGATTTTCTTAAAAAACAAGTCTGATCAAAATGAAGTGTGTGAAAGTTATGGCTCATAGTTTGAAAGAATTAAAAGAGATTCTCTTAAAATCATAAAAGTTTATTTACTATTTATAGATGATGGGCTAGTCTCTAAAGAAAGTTTAGAAAGTTAAAAATAATTTGGGGAGAGCTTTATATACTGAAAACTTGGGACTTAACTAGTAGGCTAATAGCCTATAAGGTTGTACATTTGTAAAAAAGAGATAAGGAGCCTGCATGTCCTTTTAGACAGGTAAGGAGACAGGATGCCTTCTACCAAGGTAGTGTCAATCAGAAAGGATTTTTTTGTCTTTTATTGGTTGTTATTGTTGTTGCAGAGAACAAATAAGAAGCAACAAGGTTTTATTGTTTCATATTCCTTAACTACATATGAAGTTTTGAGTGGACCCTCGGTTCTGACCCATCATCTCCCCCTTTCTGTCTTTTGGGGAGAAGAAATTCTGGGGACAAAGTCTGGGGACCCATTAGTATTAACACCCAGAAAACTCCAGTGGTTTCCTGTTGAGTCCAGGAACAATTACAGAAGGCTCTATTTGGCATTCAAAGCTCTTTGTAACCTTACTCCTTCCTATCTTTCTAGTTTCTTACAACTTTACTCACTACTATAGTGTTCTATCCAGTGGCATTGACCTCCTGACTATTCCACAAACAAGACACTCAGCTCCAGGCATTCTCTCTAGCTGTCCTTCATCATGGATTGTTTTTCCTTCTCCTCTTTGATTACTGCTCTCCTTTCAGTCTCAATTAAAATTCCATCTTCTACAGGAAGCTTTTCCTAAACCCTATTAATTTTAGTACTTTGCCTCTTTTAATCATTTCCCATTTATCTCATGTGTAGCTTGCTTTATGTATTATTTGTTTGCAAGTGGTTTTTCCCCATCAGCTTGTAAGGTTCCTGAGGGTGGATATTGCCTTTTTTTAAAAATAGTATTTTGTTTTTCCAAATACATGCAAAGATAGCTTTCAGCATTTACCTTTGCAAAACCTTGTGTCCCAGTTTTTTCTCCCTCTTTCCCTCCACCCCCTTCCCCAAGACAGCAAGTAATTTGACAAAGGTTAAATGTGTGCAATTCTTCTAACATATTTCCATATTCATCATGCTATGTAAGAAAGATCAGACCAAAAGGGGGAAAAATATGAGAGAGAAAAAAAAACACACAAGCAAATAAACAACAACAAAAGAGGTGAAGATTCTATGCTTTCATCCACATTCAGTCTTCATAGTTTTCTCTCTGGATTCAGATGGCTCTTTCCATCACAAATCTATTGGAATTTTGGCATTGTCTTTTACCTCTTTTTTTTTTTTTTTTTTAAATCCATAGCACTTAGTATAATACCTGGCACATGGTATATGCTTAATAAATGTTTATTGAATTGAATAGTTATTTAACTTCTCAGATCCTTAATTTTTTAATCAACAAAATGAGAGGTTGGACGACTTCTTTAAAGAACCTTCCAATTCTAAATATTATAATCTTTTTTTTTCGTAAGGTTGTATATTTAAAGCTGAAAACAGCCTTAGAAATCAATCAGTCTAGCTCTCATTTTATAGATGAAAAACTGCAGCCCAGAGGCATTAAATCATTCACCTGAGCTCAGTCTGAAAGAAATCTAGTGACATTCATCCCATTGTTGGTTACTTCCCACACACAGTATCTTTTACTATTGTTTGCTGAGTGATTTTTCCAGTGATTTATTCACCTGTTTCTTCAAGCATAAAAGTTAAGCCACCAGGTTTCTAATTGCTCAGGGTTATTTTGTATCATTCTAAGATCTTAAACCTCAATTTCCTTATCTACACAGTGAGCAAATATAGGCACAAAACCAGGCAGATTATCATACTAATCGCTAATACTTATATTATTAAAATTTACAAAGAACTTTATATATACATGCATATGTATATGTATATGTATGTAAATAATATACACACATACATATATATTTATATATTCTCATTTAATCCTTACAATAATCCTGTGAAATAGATGCATTAATATCCCCATTTTATGGGTTAAAAAACTGAATTTTAGACTGATTTTCGCTTGCCCAAGATTACATAGTAAGGGACTGAAGTGGATTTGAATTTAGGTCTTCATGATGCATGTCCAGTTCCCTAACTACTACGCTATCTAAAGGCATAGGCCTTTAATACATTGTATCATTCCACCTTTCTCACATTTAACATAGAAAAGAAGTAATTTTCACATTTTGTGACTTCCTTACTTAGAATAAGTATTCATACTTCTTGTGAAAGAACACCGGAAACACTTCTTTTTCTTTTTCTTTTCTTTTTTTTTTTTTCCAGACACAGGTATGGAAATAATCTTGTTTCACAACTGGGATGGTCCATGGATGAGAATTTGTCTGGTTGGTCCCTCAATGTTTCATGTATCTGGATTTCACTGGGATGGGTTACTGCCTCATCCCCTCAGACTTTACACAGGGTTTCATTGGGTGAAGCAGCAAAACAAACTAACCATAACCTAGCAGAAAATATTCTGATGCTGAACTTCTCCAGACTGAAGTTGCATCTATGCTGGCAGACACACCCTCCATTAATGTCTTTTCCATGGTGGTATAAGATCCAACAGAATTTTTGTTCCATAACCTTTAAAGATCCCAAATCACATCTATTCCATCATGAGGTATTAGAGGAAAATTTTAGTGGAAAATAAAAAGAAATTATTTTTACACTTCAGAGGAATTCAATTGCTGGGCAGAATTAGAGAAACATTGATCTTGCTTTTCCCATGTAACAGTCTGAAAACCAGGTCTCATAAAAGAAAAGAATTTTGGCTTAGGAGAATCCTGTTTCCTTATCAATAGCCAGACATGCAAAGTTGAGAATTCAAGAGATGGGAGAGACCACAGTGTCCCCAAATACAGGATCCTTTAAAGTGAAGATCCTTAGCCCTTTTATGTCACAAGTCCTTTTGGTGGAAAAAAATGTATATATACATATATATACACACAACACTCATATATATGTATGTTCATATATATGTATGTATTTCAATATTTACTTGTTTTCAGTAGTGTCTGTTACCATTTGGGTGGGTTTTCATGGCAAAGATGCCAGTTTGCCATTTCCTTCTCTAGATCATTTTACAGATGAGAAAACTGAGGTAAAGAGGTTGAAGTGACCATAATCATACACCTAGTAAGTGCCTGAGATCAGTTTTAAACCCAAGAAGATATGTTCTTGATTCCAGTCTGTGCATTCTATCCATTGCCATCTAATGCGTATGTGTATAGTATATGTTATACACACATATGCATGCATATATTTTTAAAATTATTTTTATTTATTTTTAACGTTCTTTTCTTTTAAAATTTTGAGTTCCAAATTCTTTCCTTTACTCCTACTCCCACCCATATGCACTGAGATGACAAGCAATATAATATCAATTATACATGTGAAATCATGCAAAACATATTTCTATATTAGCCATATTGCAAAAAACCCCAAGAAAAATAAATTGAGAAAATTATGCTTCATTTTTCACTCAGTTCATCAGTTCTCTCTCTGGAAATGGTTAGCATTTTTTTCATCATGAATCTTTTGGAATCTTGGATCACTGTATTGATCAGAGTAGCCAAGTCTTTCATAATTAATTATTATTACAAGATTGCTGTTACAGTGTCCAATGATTTCTCACTTTTCAATGTTCTCATTCACCTTTATCTCAGTTCATACAGGTCTTGCCATGTTTTTCTGAAACCACTCCCTTTATCATTTGTTATAGCACAATATCATAACCATATGCAAAACTTGTTTAGCTATTCCCTAATTGATGAGCATCCCTCTATTTCCATTTCACAATAATAATTTTTAAATGCATATACATAGGATTTCTAAGGAAACCAATTATATGAAATAGTTATCAATATAACTCTATATCTCTTCAGCTATCTAATCTATCTACATTTTGAAACAACTGGGGCTTTTACAGATCTCAAATTAAAACCTTTTGTCCCATTAGAATGTTAGTTGGTTTGCTTGCTTGTTTTTATATTTGACTAAATAAAATGATTAGCACAGTGCCTGACATCGAAGTGCTTGATACATTTTCCCCTGCATTCATTCATTTATCATTACTGTAATTTTTCACTCAACCCTTTCTATTTTAGGTCCTTGATTCTTGATTCTTCACTAATTTGAGGGCAGACTATATTTTTGCCTTTCTTTGTATCCCCAATATTTAATACGGTGCCTGGAAGATAATAAGTGCTTAAAAAATGCTTGTTGACTAACTGAATAGTCCAAAATGCAATGAGATAGTTGAGAAGGGAGTGATCATTTTCAGTGTGAGGAAATCAGAGAAGCTTTCCTGGGGTAGATAATACCTGATTTGAAGCTTGAAGAAAGGGAAGGATTTCAAAAGGACTGGCATTCTCTTCCAGCCATGAGGAACAAGCTGTGCATGACACAGCAATAGGAAAGAACAGGATGAAAATAAAGTAGTAAAAAGCAGATCTTAGATTGGAAAGATCGGATGGATTCAGATTGTGAATGGTCTTGAATATCAGGAATTCATTCATAATTTGGTAGGCCATGGGGAGCTTCTGAAAATTTGTTTTGCTTTGAGCTAATTCCATTTTGATCTTTTTTCTAAAATTTTCCCACTTTGTTTTGTCTTGTCACCTACTGTAATTATTTTCTGTATTTCTGTCTTGTCCCCTTAGTTAATGATGTGAATGCCACTTTTGCATCTTTCCACAATGCTTGTCACATAATAAGTATTCAAATTTTGTTGCACCAAATGAAGTTCTTATTATGTGTCATTTATCTAAATGATTTAAAGACTAGGAAGTCATTTGGTCTCATTTAAGGAAACAATACTCATTCCTAGCTTGATAATAATATCTCTATCCATATCTAATTCAAGGCTTCCACTCTATCTAAGTCTACACTTGTCTATTTCTTGTTTGGCTTGTGGAGTAAGTTTGTTTCTAAAGTGGGAAATTTCTATTCTGTTAAGGGACTGGAACTATTAGGGATGAGGGAAAGATAGTGTCCTCTTGGAAGAGAAAGTAATTCCTGAAGTAAATCCCATGTAGTCTTTTTTTTTTTTTTAATGGCTTTTAATTTATCAGATATGTGCATGGGTAATTTTCCAGCACTGACAATTGCCAAACATTTTGTTCTAATTTTCCCCTCCTTC
This sequence comes from Sminthopsis crassicaudata, assembly GCF_048593235.1. NCBI lineage: Eukaryota > Metazoa > Chordata > Mammalia > Dasyuromorphia > Dasyuridae > Sminthopsis > Sminthopsis crassicaudata. The sequence goes on from NC_133619.1 coordinate 251,192,668, forward strand.
CTCCCCCCCCCACCAGATGGCAGGTTGACCAATACATGTTAAATATGTTAAAGTATAAATAAAAAAACAATATATGTATACATGTCCAAACAGTTATTTTGCTGTACAAAAAGAATCAGACTTTGAAATAGTGTTCAATTAGCCTGTGAAGGAAATCAAAAATGCAGGCAGACAAAACTAGAGGGATCGAGTCCCATATAGTTTTTAAAGAATTCATTGCTTCATTCTTCATACTTGTATACCCAGATCACATCCTCTAGACTAATACTATTTAAAAGAACAGAGAGACACAATTCTACATCAGCACTTCCTCTCTCTGAGGAGAGAAAGTGGCCAAGCTTCTGGTTCCAACTTATTGCTTGGAATTAAAACCGGCAGTAAAGTCTCCTTGGAGAGGGGAGAAGGGAGAAGAGCCTAGAGAAGTCTCTTTTGTCTTTCTTTGAGCCATACAATGACATCCTCATGCTCCACAGTGGGGGACAGCCTTTGCTACCCATATTTGTATTCCCGGTATTTAGCACAATGTCTAACACATAGTTGGTGCTGGATAAATATGAAACACATAGGAAGAACTTAATAAATGCTTATTGATTGATTATGTTGGTGGAGGACTAGTTGATTTATGGGAGATATTTGGGGATGGGTAAGAATGAAGTTTGACTGTCAGGAGGAAGAAGTTGATGAGGGAATGTAGCTTTGGGAGAAGCAGTTCCGGCAGATGGTGCTATTAGCTACCCTCTAAATATTTCCTACTTGGAGCAAAGACCCAGTGACCTTACCCTAATTATGGCTCCAACAAACTAGTTCACTGCAATACCTGTCAAGTCATCACCCTAGTTTTGTGGTTAAGCAGACTAAAATGCTTTTTAAAAATAAAGTACTAGCTTGGGTGTAGGGTAGAAATGGAAACCAGGTTTCTTACCCCCCAAACCCCATGGGTTCCATATATTGCTAACCCAGAGCAGCAATAATGACTGTCATCACCCATTCCACCCCACAAACAGAACCAGAGTCTTGTCTGCAGTTGTCTAAACAAAGAGGGTTTTGGCAACTTCAGCTCTCAGTGGAAGACCTATTGTACCTCTAAGTCACACTTGGCACTTCTGTTCCCTACCTCTTAACAACGGTAACCAGGTAACCATAAGTACATTTGCATTTTAGAAGGATAATGACTAGTGAGAGGGAATTTGCTGTGCATAATGGGCAGACGACACCTGGATTTTCTGGAAATGTACTTAACCAAGATGATAGTTTGGTAAAAGAAACAGGGAAGAATGAAAACAAAAACAACACTTCAAACCTTGGAAGATGATTTAGAAAATGTCTGGTTTCTCCATTTTCTTCAGCTTTTGTATTTCTAGGCAATTTCGAAAAGATCCAAAATAGTTACAGGATTATAAGATCATACCTTTTGACCTGGAAGGAACCTGAGAGTCCAACCCTATTCTTTTACCAAGAGGGGAGCTGAGTATAAATTGTAGTGCTTTCTTTGTTACTCATTTTCATTTTCCTCTGGGCCCCAATCCCAAGTCACTCCACTCTGAACATTTTGGAGTAAAGAATTCAATTTTAATCAATATTAGGAACAAGATCCTTTCAAAATACCATCTTTGGCAAATTATGTAAGGCAAGAAGTATTATGAATATGGGTTAATTGATAAACTAGATATCTATTGTCCAAGCATCAACCTAACACTGACCCCATTCCTTGAAAAGTTTTTTTTTATTATTTGTGTTTATAACTTAAATGCAAAATAAAAAAACACATACACAAAACATATAAAGGAAAAAAAAAGAAAAACATTGCCATATGCATGGCAGAACATATGAGAAGATTCAAAATATGAAACATTTCCATTTCCTGAAAGACTGGGCAATGAAACTTTCCTCAAGTAAAACATTCATTCCAATGACTGCTTGTGCTTTTTTTTTTTCTGAGGCTGGGGTTAAGTGACTTGCCCAGGGTCACACAGAAAGTGTTAAGTGTCTGAGGTTGGATTTGAACTCGGGTCCTCCTGACTTCAGGGCTGGTAATCCACTGTGCCATCTAGCTGCCCTTGCTTGTGCTTTTTTTTTTTTTTTTTTTTTTTTAAGATAGAAGGGAAAACTGAATTCTATATTGCATGTGGAACCTTGCACACATTTTCTCATCCGTTGGTCCTTGGTTTCCCCTCTACATAGTCTGAGCAGCATCCTCACCATCCATCTGCTACCAGGTACCTCCTTTAACATCTGTGGAGAAGTGATGGCAGCTGGGCCCTAGCTTTCACTTAGATTGAAGAACAGGGATGCAAATTATTTCAAGATTGGGTGACAGAAACCAAAGGAAACACTGAAATATGAAAAACAAATAGGAATGTGAGGGATCTACTGAGGTCCAGGGAGAAAAAGGAATGGATTTTTACTGTCCAGAGAGAGAAAAGATGTTTTCTGGCCTTCATATAGGGTCAAAGTTCTGGAGTCCAAAACTTACACAGAAGTTGACAGTGATACAACTCTTCATAGTTTTGCATGTCCTTTGTCATATCCTTCTGTGGGAAGTTAAATGGCTGGGACAGAAAAAGCTAGGTTCAAGCAGTATTGCCATATTTTCCCTCACTACAGCTCATGAAAGCCATCTACAAAGGTGCAGAGGATTCAATTTTACATCACATTGAGGAATTACCTAATCCAATGAAATCATGGTTTATCAACATTGAAATTAAAGATACTCTGGAAAAAAAAACTGTACATTTTAAAGTTCTTAGATATTTATCGATGATTCTGAATAATATAAAATATCCTGAGGCAAAAACCAATTTTTTTTTATTATTTGGCTCTGAACTGTATTATATACCTTTTAAGCAGAAACTTTATCTTTCAACTCTGATTTGATTAAAATGAGTAAATGTTCTGAACATATACCATCAGAATCTGACTGTATAATCTAGCTTTTGAAATTATTAATGTCACTTATTTAATATTTTAAAACAAATTTATGCTCACCTTATATCCCCCGAGATGCACATAAATTTAGCAAGAGATAAAAACCAAGGAAATCTATGAATCTCTATTACATACAACTTAAAAAAAAATAAAAATAAATTGTCTAAGTTAGGTCCATAACTCTCTTGTTTATCTGCATCTCTCTCTGAACTTCCTTCTGTGCATTTCATTGCACATGTGCAAATATTTCATGGATGATTTTTTTCTTTCTTTTCTATTATTAACATCATTGCTGCTAGCCCCTCCCTGGCATTGCTTGTTTAGATTTACAAAATTTATTTACATTTCCTCTTATCTTGAGTCACTTGGATCCTCCCTAGAACTTTAAGGTAGAGTCTGGAATTGGTTCTGCTGTTCTGTCACCCAGGTGAAAGGCACAGCCCAGCTGCCATCACTGCTGCCATAGACTTTGGAGGATCTACCTTGTAGCAGATGGATGATGTGGATGCTTCCCAGACTATGTGAAGGTGAAGCCAAGGGCCAATGGATGAGAAAATGTGTGCAAGGTTCCATCTGGAATGTAGCATTCACTCCTCTCTTTTACCTTTGGGAGAGACACAAACTGGGACAAATGTTTTACCTGAGTATAGATTTTGGGTTCCTTTATTTTTTAGTATCTGGGCAAGGTCCCTGCTCCTCTGGGACTTTACTCTCTTGGAAATGGAACAGTGAAAGGAAAACAATATATCCTTATGCTTTTCTACTTCAGCTCCTGGTCTCCCTGTCATAGACTGGGTGTTTAAAGACTCCAGGGAGGTAAGGAGTAATTAATTGAAATGTTCTTTTCCAAAAAAAACCTTTGATCTCTTACCTCTCTGGTATGACCTTAAATAATTCTCTGAACCTTGGTTTTCTCAGTTTAACACTGAATTTAATAATCTTAATGATTAGATTAGATAATATATGGATAGGCTTGTATTTTGAGCAGTTAGGTGATGAAGTAGATAGAATGTTGGACCAAAGTCAGGAAGATTCATCTTTCTGATTTCAAATCTGGTCTTAGATACTAGCTATGTGACCCTGGACTTCTCTTAACCCTGTTTGCCTTAGTTTCCTCATCTGTAATGAGCTGGAGGAGGAAATGGCAAACTACTCCAGAATCTTCTAAGAAAATTCCATCTGATGTCAGGAAGAGTAGGACATAACCAAACAATAACAACAAATAACAAACAAGGGGTTGGGATTACAAGGCTAGTGTAAGAATCACATGGGATAATGTATATGAAAGTACTTTATAAAATTCTGAATGAATGAAAATAACTGTTAATGAGAGATTTCTCTGCCTGAGGGCTGGCTCTGACATTTAAATGTCTAGGCGGAGCCAATGTTCCTTTTATTGGTCACAAAACAAGAGAGAAGGGGCCTTTTCTTTCCTAGCATTCCTTCTTGTCTGGCACCCTCCCTTACTGCTTAGAATTCTTTTGCAATTATGTGATACAGTGGAAAAGTTATTGATTCAGTGACCCGAACACCTGTATTCTGCTCCTTACCCCCTTGGGGACTTTGCACAAGTCCTTTCCCTGGTTATCCCTCAGCCTTAGCTTTATCTAGTTTCTTTAACTGTAGAATGAAGGGAGTGGGATGAGTGGACTTCTTAGCTCTTTTAAATCTACATCTATGATATTCATTATTTTAATTCAGGGATCAAACCTATGATTTTATTTAAAAAAAGAACCTCGAGACAAAGAAACTTTTTCTACCCTTTTTCTTATACCCCTAATACTTAGGGCATTGTTGTTGTTGTTGTGTCCAACTGTTCATGACCCCAATTTTTTTTTGTTGTTGTTGTTCAAAGATACTGGAGTAGTTAGCCATTTCCTTCTCTAGTGTGCCCCCAGTTTACAGATGAAGAAATGGGTCAAATAAGGCCTAAGTGACTTGTTCAGGGTCCACACAGCTAGTAGTGTCTAAGGCCAGATTGGAACTCAGATATTCCAGACTCCAGATCTGGTGCTGTATCCACTGCACCACCTAGCTGCCCCATGTGCCTGACACAGAAGTAGGTACTTAATAAAATGCTTATGGATTTACTATAATGCCATATTTTCTTTTTATTAATTCAAAGTGGAATGCAAAGGCCTAAGTGACTGTAAAGATTGGGTCAAACTTATTTCTAGAATTCTTCCCTTCCCCATCTCTTCCCTCTCTCTAGATAATACTGGCTGCTTTTCTGAATTTTGACTCATGATCTGCACCTGTCAGCCTACCATTGTTCTGATCCACCAGCTTGCCTTGCTTAACTGTCAGCAACTGCCTCCCTCCTCTTCACTTAACACAACCGGGAAAAATTAATTCTACAATTGGCTGCTGTTTTCTGTGAAGGTATAAATACTAGGTGACACTGTGACATTTGTAACTGACTGCCAAATTTATTTGGTTTCATGTGCAATTGTTGATCTGTCAAGGAGTTTTCTTCCTGGAAATTTCAACTCTGTTACTTGCACAGAGTTTGGAATATTCTGAAGATATATATATATATATATATATTTTTTTTTTTCTTTGAACCATTTTATCCAGACATCCTAACACTCTACCTCAATGTTCACACGCACGCACACACACACACACACACACACACACACACACACAAATAGACACACACTCTTTCATTTTCAGTCTGAGAAGCAGCATGAGTGAGACTCTCAGGATAAATGCACACAATTTGTTTTTCATTTATATATGAAAGTGGGAGAAACAACAGCTAATAATCACGCATCAGTGTACATAGGGCCATTAAAAAAATAAGGAAATAGTCAAATCTATCATGACAAATGAAGCTTGCACAATTAAATAGGGCCAGCCTGGCAATATCAAACACCTTAGTCTATTATATTTTTATCTGCAATGCTGTTACCCTCATGTTTCCTGTCACAGAAACTAAACATTACAAATCCGTGGAGGAGGGGGAGTTTCAAGTTACAAGGATGCTGAGTTATGCCAGGCAGAAGCAGAAAAGTAGGTCAGTGGGTCACTTGTGCAAAGCTAAAGAGAAAGGAAGTTTGTCTGACCTGCTGTAGGGCTTAGGGCTCATAGATTGTGGGCAGTGCCTCCTAGAAGCTGTGTGAAGAGCATAGATACACAATCATATCAGTCCCAGAGAGTGGAAAAACACAGGGAATCTGCTCTAGATAAAGAGGGACGGGAATGAAAAAGGTAGCCAAGCAGTAAATGCTGTCAGGAGAGTGAAGGATGTGGCTTGGATGTCCCTGCTGTAGAATACAGCTGGAAACATTTATGGCCTGGAAAAAAAGAGAACTGAATGATGTGTGTGTGTGTGTGTGTGTGTGTGTGTTTGTGTGTGTGTGTGTGTTCCAGATCTGTGATTTCATTAGTTTTAGTGAAATCCCTACAGGGAAACTCCCCTCAATCTTTTTTGTATGTGTGCATTTGTTGTTGTTGTTTTTCTCCCAGTGGTGTCCAACCCTTTGTGACCTCATTTGGTGTTTTCTTGGAAGAGAAATTGCCATTTCTTTCTTCAGCTCATTTTACAGATGAGGAAACTGAGGCTACTAGAGTGTAGTGATTTGCCAGGGTCACACAGCTAGTAAGTGGCTGAGGCTGGATTTGAATAGAGTCAAGGAAGGAAGCCTTTGCTCTGCTAAATCAAAAATACAATTTTTTTCATTAAAAAAAGAATAAAAACAAATCCAAGCACACTGGAATTTTATATTCTCTACACACAATCAAAGCTCCCGGAGCTGAAGAAATATCGTTAGACATATTTAATCCCAATCACTCATTTTACAGATGAGGATACTAACACCCAGAAAGCTTAAGTGATAAGGTAGTCTGAGTTGTAATCTGATAAATTTCAACCAATTGTGAAATTGTAGAGCCTTGATCCATTGTTGAATACTACTTGCAAAAATTGCTTGTTAACTTCCCTCTTTGGAGATTTTTTTTTGTATGTATGTATGTATGTGTGTGTGTGTGTGTAAAATTATCTATATGTGTGTGTGATTCTAATGCAGATTCTAAATTAGTAGAGAGTAAAGTAAATAATTGATGTTTTCTATTTTTTTGTTTTATTTTGTTTTAATAAGATCTGAGATTTTTACAGCCAGGGTTGAAGAACCAGACCCATAGTCAGAAAGATTTGAGATTGAATGTAATTTCTCATACTTCCTAGCTGTTTAAGTCACTTAGTCTCATTCTGCCTCAGTTTTTTCATCTGTAGAATGGGAATAGTGTATGGTAGAATAAAGATAGCAAGTTGTTACAACTGGACAGATGATTTGTTTAGCAAGGCATGCCATTGCAGAAACAGATTGAGTCTTGGGTAGCACAGGACTCTGACCATTTTTTATAATTATTCTATAATTGAAGAGAGTAGCAAAAAAGGAGTGTAGGAATTGAGACTCCTGGAGTCTTATGGATAGAGAGTTTAGGAGACACTAAAATGAGGGGGGGAGGTGGTCTTATGACTTTGCTGTCTTGGGTCTTTTCCTGTGATCAGTTGACTTACAAGAAATTGACTTACAAAATAATGGATAAAAGCAAAATGGAATTACTCATGCTATTTTTAATGCAATAATAGTAATAACACCTGTTTCCTAAGGTTGTTATAAAAATAAAATGAGAGAATATGTGTAAAGTTCTTTGCAAATATTAAAGTAACATAAAAATGGCAAAACCTTTGTCTGTTGGATATCTTGCATATTGATTGCTCAGGGTTATCACAATTATATCATCTTCATTGAGGATATATACTTTGGTCTAATCCTATTGCTTTTCCTGCCTTTGACATTCCAGCTAGCAACATTTTTTTTTTTTATTGTGATGTTTGTCCAAGTGTGGTGGCTCTATCAGTCTTAATCTTGAAAACAATATATTTTGATAATGTTTGCAAATCTGTTACATTTTTCTTCTATTTGTTGTCCTCCTTCCATTATTGTCCTTAAACGCTTTGGAGATGACAATAATTTTGCTTAATTGGATCTTTTGCTAAGTTTTCTTTAAACTGTTTCTCATTGCTTTATGAGACAATATATTATAATTGCCCATCATTTTCTTCATAAGATTTTACAACTGAATTCATATTCTAAACTGACATTACCTTTCACTTTCTTTAAACTAAGTTAGCAAACCACTTTATTTGGCAACTGAGTTGAATATTTATTGATTAATGTGCTTTTATTAATTGCTTAATTGCTCTTTTGGCCTTTTTATGGTAAAAATGTATCAAAGTTATAGGGGTATAAAATGACTGTAATTAGCAAAGATCAATCTTTTGTTAACATCCAATTTCCATTTCTCATTACTGATTATTTGTTTAAATAGTTCAGGATTGAGTCATTCCAGTTGTTCAATTTAAATATCTTTTTTCTTTTTTACTAATTCTGATTTAAGCTCTGATAAATTGATGATCTGCATGCATACTGACAGTAGATTTAGAGATAACATCAATAGTATTTTTCCATGTTTTAAAAAAAAATCTATTTTGAGATGTTATTTGTTGTTTGCCATATTCAGTGCCCCAAAATATTTTTCTTGATGAAAATTTTATGAAACAGAGGTAAGAAATTTCTGTGTACTTTACAAATCTTTGGCCTCTTTCATTGCTCTCGACCTGACCCATTCTTTTCCGTGTATTTTTCACTATATCAACTTTTGGTTGCCTTTACATTGAAGTTATTCAGTACCAGAGTATATTTTGATTTAATTTGGAAGGGTTTATGAAGTTCTTTATATAATTTCTCAATGTCTTCATTCTAAGCAACCTCTGTTCTTACATAAACAGAATTATTTTTATGACAGTATTTTTTCAATTGCTTACCATCAATACTGTAATATGAGATAACCAGATAGCCCATGAAATAGTTTCTTGTTGCCTTTGAACATATGAGAAAACAACTCTAATATCTCTTTTCTTTGCCCCTTCAAGAAAAAAAAAACATCCTTCCATTTAGCCACGGTTTCCTGTTTTCTTCTGGTTTAATTTATACCAAGAATGTGAATTTACAGCAAGATTAGTATGATTCAACTTCTCCAGCTTTTTGTCCATTTATTGTTCACTGGATAAGGCTCTTCCATTTAGAGTATCAATAATAAAAGTTTTCAGGCCTTCTAAAACTGTGATTCTACTCTGTTTTTTGTTTTGTTTTGTTTTGTTTTGTTTTGCTTTTTTTTAAAGTATTTTGCCACTGACTTATGGAAACAAATGGAGAACATCCAGAACCAAGGGTCATTTTGTGTTACTTTTTGCTTCATGAGCTGCTCTGGACAAAAAATTCATTACCCTGTGGGCTAATCTTTGCAAAATGGACTCAGTCTTGTTAAGGTGATATTTCAAGTTTTTATAACATGTTAGAATGTGTTAGAGTTTACATAATATTGGCATAGCTTTCCAGACTCCCAAATTACTCCCACTCAAGAATGAGGCTGTGGGGTAGAAAATATTAAACCTAGGCAGGATTCATACAGGATAGTGACACATATAAGTGGTGATTGTTATGAGGAACTATCAACTCAATGAGATCACAGATTTACTGGAGTATTTGAATATGTAAATGCCTGCTGTTATTATTATTATTTTTATATATTATTATTAATTATAATTGTCATCATCTTATTCTTATCTTTTTCAATGGAATATATACATATAAATATATACATATATTCCATTGAAAAAGATAAGAATAAGATGATAATGGCAATTATAATATATGTATATATGGAAACAGTTCTGGTACAAATCACTATCTTATTATAATTCCTTTATATTTAATATTCTATAGACTATTTATAGGTAGATTAAAATCTGCTTTTAAAAACTGAATACAAATATTAGAATTATATTTGACCAAAATCTTGTTCCTTATAATTTCCACTTATTGATGCTAATTTGTTCCTCTGGGATAAAATTAAATAAGTCTACTTACTAACTGTGTGACCCTGAGCAAGTCACTTAATCTATGTCTACTTTGGTTTCTTCCTCTACATAAAAGGGGGATAATAATAGCATATATTTTCTGGAATTGTCATAAAGATAAAATATTAATAAACTTCTTTTCCAACCATCAATATCTCTACATATGTATTATTCCTACTTCCATTACTTCTTCTGCTGCTGCTATTACTACTACCACTACCTCTACCACCATTACTATCACCACTACCACTATCACCATTGCTATCAGTACCACCACTGCTACTTTTTCTATTTAACATATTTCTAGACTCCTTCACCACCCTGTTCTTTTATTAGTTTATCATCATTCCTCTGATGATGTGGCTCCCAGAATATATTTCTATATTCTAGCTATTATCTCACTAATTATTGAATACTCTCATACCAGGACCTATCTATCTGGTCCTAAACTCTATATTTTTGTTTCATAAGAATAAAAAAATTGTTTCGAATTTGAAGAATATTAGGACTTCAGAAGGAGTTCAACATAACTGCAATGACTTTTTTGAGAGTAGATAAAGGAAGCAAAAGATTGGCAATGAGTCACATCTCTAATCCAAGGTCTTTCTAAATGTAGATATTCATAAAAGGTAGGCAGGCCAGGTCCTGGGAGGTATTAGGTTGAAGGGTCAATCACAGTACCCCACCAGGAAATAGTTTTTCGTGCATACATACATCTCCAAGATTGAACTTCTATACATTTACACAAATTAAGTGAATGGGATGGGAAAAAAGCATGGAAACAAAGGGAAATGGGATAACCAAAGAGGATTTAGTTTTTTAAAATTAGAATTGGTGCTTGTGAATCCCAAGGGAAAAATAATTTTTCTCCTTACATAAGATCAAATAAAAGAGCAAATGTGAAAAGATTTGTTTTGTATTAGAAAAATGTATAGACACAGTTTTTCACGTACAATCTTCTGAATAGGTTAGATCCACAAAGCAGGGCAGAATAGGACTCCATTCACCAGTTGCTGTATCCTTCTGTTTCCAAAATGAATTGCACAGAAAGGCAGCTATCTTTCAAAAAGCGTAGAATATGATTATTAATTTTTTTCCCCCTGAGGCTGGGGTTAAGTGACTTGCCCAGGGTCACACAGCTAGGAAGTGTTAAGTGTCTGAGATAAGATTTGAGCTCGGGTCCTCCTGAATTCAGGGCTGGTGCTCTATCCACTGCACCACCTAGCTGCCCTCTAGCTGCCCCCTAGAATATAATTCTAAAACAGAATTTTGTTGCTTTTAACTTTATATAATTGTTTATAAATAAATTTCTTTGTTAAATAATCTTTGTTTTCTGTGTCCTTTTGTCCTATTTTCCATATTGGATTTTGTATTGATTAATTTAGGACATAAGAAGCTGCAAAATTTCTCACAGGTACTTTTCTTGGAAGAAAGAAAATAAGTGTTTATTAAGCAACTATTATTATGTAGGTAGTATGCTAAACACTTTACAAATATAATCTAATTTGATCCTCATAATAACTCTGGTAGGTAGTTGCTATCATTTTCCCTATTTTTACAATGGGGAAACTGAGACAGTTTAACTGAAGTTAACTAAAGTTAATTCACATAGCTAGTAAGTGTCTGAAGCCAGATTAAACTTCTGGAATATAGATCTAGTGCTTTATCCACTGTGCCACCCCTCTCTGTCTTTCTCTGTCTCTCTCTCATATATTTGTATTATAGTTAATACAATATATTGTTAATATATTATCACATACATGCACATATATACATGTAATATTTATTTTTCATCTATCTACCAATGGATCAATATATTTTTTAAGAATTAGAATATGTGGCTACCAGTTGAATGGTGGTATTCTGATTAAGGTCTTTTGTTCCAAACAACAAGGCTTCCAGAGGCATGGTCAATTGAGAAAGAATATCTTGCTTTTCTACTGATGTTTTTTTTTCCCTCGGAAAAATAGACCTCTTGTTTAAAATAGAACATAAGAAAGGTAGCATAAGTGTGATGGGGGGAGAATTGGCCTTAGAATTAGATAAGGCTCAAGCCCTTCTTCTTAATCAAATTGGCTTTGTCACCTTGGGCAAGTCCTAGAGAGCCCCAGACAATCTTCTAAGAGTGTAAGTTACAGAACACTTGTCCATCTATATTAGTGAAGGGAAGATGCTCTTCAAAGCTTGAACCTATGAAATCATAAATCTGATCTGAAGAACCTCTAAATCAATCATCCATGGAACCTAACCAATGATTTTTTCAATGTAGTTATAAACTGATTTCATCCCAGATTTATGACTATTTATTTTATAGCTTTTTAAAAAATAATATAGCTTTTTATTTTTCAAAATAGATGCAAAAATAGTTTGCAATATTTACCCTTGTAAAATCTTGTGTTCCAAAATTTTCTCCTTCTATCTACACCTTCTTCCTTCCCTAGACAGCAAGTAATCAATATAGATTAAACATGTGCAATTTTTCTAAACATATTCATATTTATTATGTTTCACAAGAAAAATCAGATCAAAAAGGGGAAAAATGAGAAAGGAAAAAACAACCAAAATAAAAAAGGTAAAAATATTATATTGTGATAGACATTCAGCCCCCATAGTCCTCTCTCTAGATGTGAATGGCATTTTCAATCCCAAGTCCATTGGAATTGCCCTGAATTAAGTCCATCACAGTTGTTTATCATATAATCTTCTTGTTGCTGTGTACAATGTTCTCTTGGTTCCACTCACTTCACTTAGCATCAATTCATGTATCTCTCTCAAGGCCTTTATGAAATCAGTCTTATGATTCGTATAGAACAATAATATGCCACATGTCTTTTATATCTTAAAATAATGATGATAATAATGATAGTTGACATTTTCATAGGGCTTGAAGAATTTTCAAAAGGTTTTATATGCATAATTTCATTGGATAAGACAATGTTTGCACACATTACTGTTGATAAACAAGCATTGACCTTTCTTTCATACATCCTTGAGGATAAAGAAAACTTACCTGCTATATTGTAGGCTCTGGTAGAAAGATTATCAGGATACTTATTGTTGCAGTTCAATTAGTTGATTCTTCATATCCCCTTTTGGGATTTTCTTGGCAAAGATACAAGAGTTGTTTGCCATTTCCTTCTCCAATTCACTTTACAGATGAGAAAACTTGTCCAGGTCACGCAGCTCGTAAGTGAATAAGGCCAGATTTGAATTCAGGTCTCCCTAACTCCAAAACTGGTGCTTTATCAACTGTACTACTTATTGTTCTTGGGAAATAGTACTTGTGCTAAATGGCACAATATGTTTTCTTCTTAGAGATATTACTACAGAGAAGACATGATAATTGCACAGGTAAGGTAAGTTCAGGTATATGAAAAAAAAATGTCCATGAAAAGTATATGCACTGATATCAAATTAAGGGCATCAAACACAGAGAGAAGTGTAATATGAAATAAAAATTAAAAAAAAAAGCCTCAGGAAGATCATCTATGGTAAAGTGGGTCCTCTGCATGTAACTTTGTGAGTCATAGGATCATAGATTTAGACTCTGAAGGTCAATGGTTTCAACTTTTATAGATAAGAAAACTGAAGTTCTGAGAGGTTGTGACTTGACTAAAGTCACTCAGATAGGAAGTGAACTCAGGTTTGGTGACTCCAAGCTCAATGGTCTTTCCATTATATTCTATACATTATATTGTATTTTCCACTGTATTTCCATGCTGCCTTCTCATGAAGCACATGGGGGAAGCGGGAAGGGTTAGGATGTGGAACAATCTTGTCTTTTGAGACCATGACTACCATCATCTCATAATAATAATGATAGTGATAAATGACATTTTTATAGGGCTTGAAAAGTTGCAAAATGTTTTAGATGCAAATTTCCTTGGGTAAGATAATGTTTGGGTAAGATAAGGTTTAACTTGATCTTGTAGGAAATTCATATCTTCTTCTCTCTCTACTCTACATCTTTCCTCTTCCAAAACTGGGCAGCCCCAAAATAGAAAGAAGAACAAACTCCCATCCTTGCTATTATTCAGTCATTTCAGACACATCTGACTTTTTGTGACCCCATTTGGGGTTTTCTTGGCAAAGACACTAGAGTGGCTTGCCATTTCCTTCTCCAGCTTATGTCACAAATAAGGAAACTGAGGCAAATAGGGTTAAGTGACTTGTCCAGGGTCACATAGCCAGTCAGTGTGTGAGACCAGATTAGAATTCAGGAAGATAAGTCTTCCTGACTTCAGGTCTCACATGTCACTTAACTTTTGTTTGCCTCAGGGCTTCTGTCTATAAAATGGGTATAATAAGAACCTTTACCTTCCAGACTTGTTAGAAACTTGGACTGAACCTGTGATTTTTCATTAATACAGGGCCCTCCTAAATGAGGAAACATCTTGGGTCAGCACTTTCTTTGGAATCTAAGAGTCAGAAAATTGCCTAGAGCGTTGAAAGTTTAATTGACTTTCTAAGAGTCATATGTCAGAATATGTCAGAGGCAAATCTTGAACCAAGAAGACTGGGCCTAGAGTCAGTGAGTTCACATCTAGCGTCAGACAGTTAATACCTGTGTGGTCCTGGTCAAGTCATATAAGCTCTGTCTGCCTCAATTAAAAGGGAACAATAATAGCATCTGCTTTCCAGAGTTTTTGGGAAAATCAAATAAAATAATAATTGTAAAGTAGTTAAAACAGTGCCTGGCTCAAATTAAGTACTATATAAATGTTAGCTATTGTTATTTTTATATGTTAGTTATTGTTATTATTATTTAGCTAAAGCACTGCATAAAACCTTAAAGTGCTACTTAAATGTTAGCTAATATTATATTATGTTGCATTCATAAAGAAAATTAATTACAGTAGCATAAGATTTAAAGTATCAAAATCAAACATTTTTTTCTTTTTAAAAAGAATTCAGCACAGTCTCCAGCAACCACTGTTAGAATCTAGTAAAGAAGATCATCCTCAGCTCTACCGGTCTTCTTAGAAAGCCATTTTAGGATTTCAATGAGAACATCATAGTTCAAGTCACTCTAAGAGCTTTTCCTATAGATCATGTTACAAAACCCTCTCAAAAGAATGACCAAACACCAACTCACATTCTGTTCCTTGGAAACCTCTCCAGATCATCACTTCCAGCTCCAATGCCCCTTTATATGTACTAGTCTGTTATAAACTCCATCCTTGAACCTGCAAAATAAAATTCCTCCCTAAACAGCTCTTATCCTGTAACGACTGTTTAGCAAGATCCAGTTTCCACAACCTCGTCTTATTACTATCTACATGGCAAGAAACCCTGTAGTTTATTTTGGCCAGTGCTCTGGATTTCAGCTCTGCAAATACAACACATTCTGTTTGATAGTTTCAAAGGCATTATCTTAAGGCATTACTTCAACTTCTAGCAGTATCCTGTTTGAAGTCTTTATTACTCATTAGGCATATTGTGCTTAAATCAGAACTAGGCCAAAGATGAAAAATCCATCTGAGTAAGAAGCACAAGTATGGGATAAAGCTATTTTCAACTTGTGGGAGATTTTCAAGGGTAGGGTGGGGTGGAGGACTGGTAGAGAAAATGTTTTGTGTGGGATGATTGCTGTCACTGCTGACTTACAAATGAAAGCTAAGCACCGAGAAACTTGCTCAGTCCTTGAGCCTTTCATATGTTAAATGCATTATTCGTAATGCCATTTTAAAAGAGAATTCTGTACCAGAGAACAGTACAATATAGGTCAATCTAAGAGCTCTTCAACCAAAAAAAAAAAAGAAAAAAAGAAAAAAAGAAAAGAAAGAAAGAAAAAAGATGGTAATGGAGAGTTACTGAGAACCCTCTGGGTCCAGCCAAAATAAAAGGCTGATGAAGAAGAATGAAAGATGCAATTTTTGATTTGATTATCTCTGGCTTCCTGTTCAGGCTCCTCTCCCAAACAAGGACCCTGTGCCATATAGTCTCTGTTGATTTTCCAGCATGTGGTCAGATGGCATCAGAGTTTTAGTAAGACTGGAAGGAATCCAGTTCTAATTGTTTTAGCATGAATAGCTGACTGAGGTTCAATATTTTATTAGTAATATGAATATCAACTTCCCCTCTCCAGGTAAGTGGGGATTCTTTGGTAGACTTATTAAATATAAAGACACTTTTTTCCATTTTTATTTATTTATTAAAGTTTTTTTTATTTTTCAAAACATATGTATGGATAATTCTCTGACATTAATCCTTGCAAAACCTTGCTCTCCAATTTTCCTCCCCTTTCTCCCACACCCTCCCCTAGATGGCAAATAGTCCAATATATATTAAACATGGTAAAAATGTATGTTAAATCCAATTTATGCATATATATTTATATAATTATCTTGCTGCACAAAAATTAAATCAAACTGGAAAAAAATGAGAAAGAAAACAAAATGCAAGCAAACAACAACAAAAAGAGTGAAAATGTTATGTTGTGATCCACATTCAGTTCTCACAGTCTCTCTCTGGGCACAGAAGGCTCTCTTTATCACAAGATCATTGGAACTGGCCTGAGTCATCTCATTGTTGAAAAGAGCCACATCCATCAGAATTGATCATCCTATAATCTTGTTGCCATTGTACAATGATCTCCTGGTTCTGCTCATTTCACTTAGTATCAGTTCATGTAAGTCTCTCCAGGACTCTCTGAAATCATCCTGCTGATTGTTTCTTATGGTACAATAATGAATATGGAGACATTTTTAGTTGCCTTTACTCAAGAACTTCTCTAATGCCTCATTATGGTGTGAAGGTCACCATGGGCTTTTTAAAGCTATACACACCTTAACTTAAAAAAGTCAAGGTCTCCTACTGCATCCAGAACCATTACTAATCATCCTGATTCATATCTTGCCACTGCACCCAGATGACTCTGGAGGAGAAAGTAAGGCAGGTGACTTTGGGCATAGCCTTCCTTCACTTAAATCCTACTCACTTGCATGTCACAGCATCATCTCCCCAATGTCATGGTCCTCTTTCAGGACGAAGGACAAACAAAAACAACCAGCAGAATACAAGATAGATCCTATAAAGCTGAATAGGTAGAAAGTACAGGTTATGTCTAGACCAGTCAAGATCTAGACTAGCTGAGTCTGAAAATGAATAGCACCAGGAATCAGCTATTGGCTGATACTTCCATTGTACCCTACCTTAGTCAAACCTCATCTGGAGTGCTTTATTTGGTCCTGTTAGCTACCATGTAAGAGGGGCATTTTTTTGCAAGAAAGCAGATGGAATGGTAAAGAGTCTTGAGATCATGTCACATGAAGATGAGGTGAAGGAAATGAACATATTTTAGAATATGACCAGATCTGGAGAAGAGAAGATTCTGGAGTCAGGGGGAATGGAAGAGGGCTAGAGGTGGAGACATGATAGTTATTTTCAAGTATAATAAGAGTATTATGTGGAAGGATTAGGTTTGCTCTATTTGGCCTCACAGGGTAGATTAAGAGTAATGGGTATAAATTTAAGTTTAATGTACAGAAAACACTGAGAGCTATCTCAACATAGCATAAATTGTCTAGAGAAATAGTTTTTGTGTTCAGATTGGACTAGAGAGACAGTTCCACCTCTCAGATGCTATGGTAGTTATCTTTTTTTCCCCCCAAGTAACTAATTAATCCATCTATTGAGGCATGGAAGGGATTCAATACATATTTATTAAGTACTATTATATACTAGGGATTGGGCTAGAGATATACTAGATTATTAAATAATTAAATTTTTTATACTACATATTATTATAGTACTAAAGAATTTTAGATATAGTATTATGTATAATATTACCATGTCACCTATGATTATTATATTATGTTATAAAGAATTTTAGGTTCAGTGAACATGCTTCAAAACTTTTGGTAGGTCATGTTCTTACCATGAAACATATACAACCACAGAAAAAACTAGATATTCAAGTAAAGTCTGCATGGTCACTTGTCAGAATTAGCACAGGATTTTTGCATTGAGGTGTTACATTGGATAATCTCTAAGATTATCTCTTCTTGATCTCTTCTCCAGATCTGTTGTTTTTCTTATGCTATGTCTCACATTCTCTTCCATTTTTTTTCATTCTCTATATTTTGCTTTATTATTTCTTAGTCTCATGTTTTGACTCAGAGTTTTCTAAATCTCTGAGACTAAGTACTTTCAGAGTACCCAGTTGGTGTGTGATACTGTGCTCAATGCCTAAGATACAACATTAGGGAGACAGTGTAATGCCGGAGAAACTGAGCTAGATAGAGATTAGAAAACAATTTAATAATTTATTTGAAATGGAGAGATTTACTGGGACCAAATGGATCCATGGTTTGGTCCCAGGGCTGAACGAGACTATTGTTTCAAAGAATCCAGCACTGAATGTTGGATACAAGATTCTTTTATATACAAGATACTTTATTCTTTATATCTATGTCAGATACAATAACAGTGACATAATGGGGGAGGTACCTGGATGGGGATGACATAATGGGGGAGACGTACTTAGGATGACATAATGGAAGGTACAGGAGAGGCTCCTGATATTCTAATGATGTCTAAAATGGATAAAGACCTTTATCCCATCAAACATTAAGAGGGAATGATTATAGCCTAAAGTCTAAGATATAAGACCTTTATTCTAACATTAAAAGGGAATAGTTATAACCTGAGGCAGAGTAACTGAATAGGACAATTAGAGAAACTGGGTCAGAACATTAAAAGAACTGTGGCACCACAGTAGTTACTGTTCCTTCCCATTAAGTTATTTATGGTGTATTGTAAGAGATGAGAGATAATTCTCATAGTTTATAGAAATACATAATTATATCTCTTCATCATTATTCATTGTCATCTTCAGACCATTCCTCCTCTACTCTGGCTTACATCCTCAATATATTTCCCTCCAGAAACTTGAGCTTTGCCCCTAGAAACACTTAAATCTGATAGAATTTTTGCTTTAGCTTGATATGATTGAGTACTCACCTCTGTTATTCATTCAATTGTTATTCAGTCCCATCAGTCTTTGTGACCCTATTTGGGGTTTTCTTGGCAAAAATACTAGAGTGGTTTGCAATTACTTTCTCTAGTTCATTTTACAGATGAAGAAACTGAGGCAAACAGGTTTAAGTTACTTGCTTAAGTTTCTGAGATTGGATTTGAACTCAGTCTTCCTGACTCCAGAGCCAGTGCTCTATCTACTGTGCCAGTACTTATTTCACTTTCTGGTCATTTCTAGACCATGTTTCCTTAGACATGCTGTCTCTCTTCTCTCCCCTTCCAATATCTTTATATGTTTGATTTAACCAATAGAGGAAGCTAAGTTGCACTATGAATAGTGAATTTGGAAAGTCAGGAAGATTTGAGTTTGAATCCTACCTCACATACTGGAGAATAAAGTGCAATTTTTTGGGAAGATTCTGGGAAGATGATAGAGTAGGGCAGAAAACTCCAATTTGCCAGATCTCTCCCCCAAATAAGACAAAATATTGTTTTAGTGAAAATGTAGAATAGTAAAAACAAACAATAATTGGGACATAACAGTGGAAAAAATCTGAAGATACCAAGAATGAAGTTTGGTCCATGTGGGTCCAAGTTTGGCCCATACCTCCAGGTTAGTTCCCCTGCAACAGAACTGGGGAGCCTTGGGGCTAGCTGGGTTGGAAGGTAACCCCAGTCTCAGGAATTTTTGCTTCTTGTGTCTCAATCAGAGAAGATTGAAGGAACCTTTGCTTACAAAGGATGCCAGGCTTAGCTCTGCTGCCAGTCCAGAGGAAGAAAGAGCCAGCATATACCCAATAAGTGTGGGGCAGGGATGCTGCTAGCTATAAGCACTTGCAGGAAGGTAGAATTCTTGATTTCTGTTTCAGGCAAGAAGGGAAAGCTAAAAGAGGAGCTCGGGGCATAGGCATCTTTCCCCATGCCTCAGAACTAGAGATGATTACAATAACAAGCTGCTATAATTTTTTAAAGTGAGCAGGCAAAGGAAAAAGAGCCCAACCATAGAAAGTTACTATGGGACTACAGGAAATTAAGATTTGCCTTGAGAGGAGGATATTGAAGCAAAAAAAAAAAAAGATTTTCTCACACCAAAGAGTAATGTCAAATGGCCACCTCCCCCCAAAAAATTCACAGAAGAACTAAAAAAAGACTTTAAAAATGAAATGAAAGAGATTAAGGGAAAGAAAATTTTAAATCAGAATAATCCAAGAAAAAACAAGATTATGAAAAGAAAATCAACCAACTAGAAAAGGAGATTGAGAATCTTAAGAAAATGACTTGTTGAAAACTAGAACTAGACAATGGGAAACCAATGAAGTTTGAAGAGACTACAAAATAATAAAACAAATATAGAGAATGAAAAAAATAGAATAAAATATGAGACATCTCATGAGAAAAACAATATCGGGAGAAAAGGTAAAGAAGAGAAAACACAAAAATAATAGAACTATTTAATAACTATGATTAAAAAAAAAGAATCTGGTCACAATAATACAAAAAATAACTAAAGAAAATTGTCCTGAAGTATGAGGACAAAAAGGGAAAGTAGAAATAGAAAAAAAAAAATCACTAAAAACCACCTGAAAGAGATCCTACCAGGAAAACCTACAGGAACATCATAACTAAATTCCCAAACCCACAAGTCAGGGACAAAATATTGTGAGCAACAAGGAAAACAATAAAATTCAACTCCAGTGGAGCTACAATTAAAATCACACAAGACCTAGCTAGGAAATCCTTAACAGATTTCAGGTCTTAGAATACTATACATGGAAGAGCAAAAATATCATATCCAGCAAAGTTAAACATAATCCTGAATAAAAAAAAGTGGACATTCAATGAAATTGCCAGACTTTTAGGATTTTTTTTTTTTTTTGGCAAAAGGACTTGAATTTAATAGAAAATTTGATTTACAAGATCCAAGAGAAAGATAAGGTAAACATCAAAGACTAATTAAAAGGGACTCAATAAGGACAGTTTATATTTTTTACATGGAAGTAAAAATCATATATCTAAGATTGTCATTAGTAATTGAGTAGTTCCAAAGGAAGATTGGGTAGTTTTGAGTGTAATGTTATTCTACAATACAAAACCATGTAGGAGGAATTAGATGGGAGATGAGCTGGTAGTTATGGAGCACTATTCTCCTTGGGAATGGGTTAAAGAGGGAACAATACATATATATTTAGAAGGATATAAAAATTTTCTAAATTCAGGAAGATAAGGGAGGGATTTTTAAAGGGAACCCTACTCACACAGATCAGGATTAAAGAGAGAGCAACATATATAGAAGGGAATAAAAGTTTTCCAAATTTGTAAAGAAATGAGTGATGGAATAGAATGGGGTGGGGGTTAGTACAATAGAAGGATCATAGATTAACAGGAATGGTGAAAGGAAAGGATGAGGGAGGGATTAAGTAATAGGAGGGCAAGGTACAGGGTAGGAGTAAAGCAAAGGAATCAATAGAAATAGGAAATAAGAAGTACATGCAAACATAATAATAAAGATCAGAAGTAAACTTTATTTAAAAAAAAAAAAAAGCAGGAGTAGTAACCAACATGTCAGACAAAGTTAAAGCTAAAGATTCAATCAAAAGAAAAAAAGGGAAAATTACACTATATAATAGTCATATTAATCAATATTTAGATTATTTAAAATAACTAGACAGCATAAAGCTGGAATATTACTGTGTAGAAAATGATGAGTTGGTGGATTTAGAAAAAAATATGGAAAGATTTGGACTTAGAAAAGATGTTATCCACATTCAGAGAAACAGGAAAAAGAAGCATAGTATATTCTTACATAGATGTATATAAATATATATATATATATATACATATATGTGTGTGTAATTATAGACAGTTGTGTATATTTGTGTACACACACACATACACACACATACACACACACTTAATTTTAGCCTTCCTAAGGGAGGGAGGTGTTGTGATACAGGAGCCACCTGCCAATGGCTGCTGGAGGTCTAACTCAGACTTGTAGAATGAATCTCTTCATATGAGAGGATGATGATGATGTAAGGAGAGTGAGAGGAAGACCTCTCCACTGAGAGACTATTGCATTGTCTGACCTGACTTCTCTTCTCTTTCCTCTTGCCTCTAATTTATTTCAGGGAGGGAGAAGGGGGAAAAAAATAAAGTAAAAAAAATGCACAGCAAAGAACAAAAGAAAACTTACAAGGAAGCAAAGAAAAGATGGACAGCCCTGAACACAATGGTAATATTCATTATATATACTTGAAATGGAAATTTATTGCTTTATATTTTGAATCCTCTTTCATGTTCTGCTATGCATATGCCAATTTTTTCCTATTTTCTATTTACATTTGTTGTTATTATTGATTTAAAAAAATACAAACTCTTTTCTGTTTGACTTTTAAAGCTCCTCACCATAGGTTCCAAATTAATGTTCTAAATGACTCTTTCTCATATATGTATGTGTATTCTCTCTCCTCACCTTCTTGCTTCTCTCCTTTATCTTAGAGAGTCCTTAACTTCCTTCATAACTCAGATCAAATGTTACTTTATCCAGCTAGTTTACCATGATCTCCTGATTCCTAATGGCCTTCCCCAGAAATGGCTTTGTGCTTAATTTGTATATGTTTTGTATATAATTTTCTCCCCTGTGGCTTTCTCTCAAAAGAATATAGTCTCCTAGAGATGAAGGATTTGTTTCTTTGATATTTAATATTGATGTTTATAAAGCATAGATTTGAACATATTTTTGTATTATTTGGTTTTTTTCTTATTATTCTTTTAAAGAATAATTTCTTTTTTTTTTTTGTATTTTTTCTTTGTATTTCCAATATGTAGCACAATGCTTAGTAGATAAAGGATGTTTAATAAATGATTTTGTTTGAATGTCTTCAAATATTGAAATACCATAATAGTTATTTTTGGAAAGAATAACCCACAGAATAATTTTGGATGGTTATGCTTGTGACATAAATTTATTGAGAGAAAA
This sequence comes from Sminthopsis crassicaudata, assembly GCF_048593235.1. NCBI lineage: Eukaryota > Metazoa > Chordata > Mammalia > Dasyuromorphia > Dasyuridae > Sminthopsis > Sminthopsis crassicaudata. The sequence goes on from NC_133619.1 coordinate 251,215,482, forward strand.
ACAAGGCATTATTTCCATCTTCTTGGAATAATGTTTTTAAGAGAACTGGGGGAAAATGTGAAACTTTGCAACTTGCAAAATGTTTTCATATTATCTGATTTAATTTTCAAAACAATTTTGGTAAGAAAGACAGAGCAAGTAATATCTCCCTTTTACAGATTAAGAACCTATGAAATATGGATTCAATATTTTGTTTGCCTCTAAAATCATGAGTAGAAACTGCAAAAGAATAGAATTGGCTTGATGAATAAAAAATTTCCTAATAATCAGAGCCAAAAAGTAGACAGATTCAGGGGATGGTGGGGTTCTTTATTCATTAAAGGGCTTCAAATAAGTATTGAGTGATGAGGTGCCAGACATGTTCTTCAGATACAGGAGGCTTATGTAGCTTCTGAACTATTTTTCTATTCTGAGCTTTGGATCTTAGAACTTAACTGCTCATTTTAGAGTCGAACTAACCAAATTCCCAGAAATTTGCAACATGATTTACCCTAGATTACTCGAATAACAGTTGTCATATGTGAGGCTGACATCCCAGGTCTCCTGTGCCCTAGTTCAGTATATCTGCTGCCTCTCTGGTTTACAGATGTGCCGTATGTAGAAAACTTGAACAATTTCCATTCCTCACAAAGGCTAGCCCTGATTTAGTATACAGTTGGCTCTCCATAACTACCTACTTAATGACTTTAATCTTAATCAATGATTGGGATTTGTCTCAGACTGAGATCTCTTAAAGATCTTAGCTTGGTCTCCCACTATTTCCAGGGCTAGCTCCAGATCTTGCTACTGGACTCTGAAAATTCTGGCGGAGAAAGTGAGGCTTGTGATTGAGCACAATTTTATATCCTTTTTTTGCTATAATTCTAAATTGCTCTCCAGAATGGTTAGATAAGTTCATAACTCTACCAACAATACATTCATGTCTCAATTTTTCCACATCCCCTTGACTATTTGCCAATTTTCTCTTCTGTCATACTAGCCAATCTGATAGGTGTGAGCCTTTCATTTTGTTTTCATTTGTATTTCTCTAATCAATTGTGATTTAGAGCATTTTTCATGATTGTAGGTAGCTTTGATTTCTTCTGAAATCAGCTGTTCTTATCAATTAGGAAATGACTCAAATTTTAATAAAATTGACAGTTCTAGAAAAGAAATATGTAAATCAAGTTGAGCTTGATAGATAGGTAGAAAAATAGATAAAGCATTGAGTTTGGAATCAGGAAGACTTTTTTTTTTTTTTTTTTTTGAGTTCAAATCTGCTCTGACATTTTCTTTCTTTCTTTCTTTTTTTCCCCTGAGGCAACTGGGATTAAGTGACGTGCCCAGAGTCACACAGCTAGGCAGTGTTAAGTATCTGAGATCACATTTGAACTCAGGTCCTCCCAACTTCAGGGCTGGTGCTCTATCCACTGTTCCACCTAGCTGCCCCTTCTCTGACATCTTCTAGCTGGTGACCCCAGCAAGCCACTTCACCCTGTTTGCCTTAGTTTCCTCCTCTGTAAAATGAGCTGAAACTTGGAAATGGCAATTTTGGAGCTGGAAATGGCAAACCGCTCCAATATCTTTGCCAAGAAAATCCCAAATCGGATCATGAAGAATCAAATATAACCTAGGAATAGCAAGTTGAACTTAAATTTTCCAAAGTGTGGCCATTTACCCCTTGATAAAGAACCTCAATTGTTCCCCCAACTTTTTTTCTGGACTTTACTTTTGTCTTCTCCCTGCTTGAGAGAGGGGATGAAGAACAGATTGTGGGTCATTAAAGGCCTCTAGCCTAAGTACTATAAAAATGAGGTCACCTTAGTCAGATAGTTGGAGTGACAGGCAGTCTGTTGCCACTTAGTTCAATAAGATCTGTCCAAGATGGAAAAGTAGCAAAACAAGCTGTGTTGAAATGCATAAAAGATTGTTAATTAGATGCAAACTGAGAAGTTCCTTCCTTCCTACTATCACCCTTTTACCCTAAATGCTCCTTTAAATTTGGCCAAATACTTTCTCTTAATCCTTTTTTTAAAAAAATCTCCATTTTTACTGGGGGAAAGATGAACTGACCTTGACATCTTTTTGTCTCTTGCTTGATCAGGACATTATAGATAAGGAAGAAACTTCACTTGGTCTAACTTCTTTGCTTTACAGTCGAGGCCCATGGAAAACCAGTGACTTGCCCAGAATCATACTGATAACAGCATCAAAGGCAGGATTTCTGTTTTCCTCTTCATTTAAAAGGAATTCAAGGTAGAAAGCAGGAAAAAATGAAAAGGAAGTTATAGTGATAAGAAAACCCTATTTCTGGTAGGAGTTAAACCTTATACATATGTGTTGAAATCCAGATGGATCAGAAATACTTTCTATTTGGCTTGGGATCATTGCTAAATTTTTTTTCCACCAAGGTAAGCTATACATCTTTATGGATACCTAAATAAAAGGAAATGGCTCATATGTAAAACAATATTTATAGCAGTTTTTTTTGTGTGTGTGTTGGTAAAGAATTAGAAAATGAGGAGATGGGGGGCAGCTAGATGCCCTATCTAGCTAGATAGAGCACTACCCTTGAATTCAGGAGGACCTGAGTTCAAATCTGGTCTCAGACACTTAACACTTCCTAGCTGTGTGAACCTGGGCAAGTCCCTTAACCCCAGCCTCAGAAAGGAAAAAAAAGAAAGAAAGAAAATGAGGAGATGCTTATCAATTGGAGAATGTCTGAGCAGTTGTGGTATATAAAATTGTGATGGAATACTATTATGCCATAAGAAATGACAAGCAAGATGATTTCAGAAAAATCTGGGAAGACATATGAATTCATGCAAAGTAAAGTGAGTGGAACAATGTTGTATACAGTAATAGTAAAATGGTAATAATAATCAACTATGAAAGGCATAGTTACTCTAGGCAAAGATCCAAGATAATTCCTAAGGATTCATAATGGAAAATGCTATCCACTTCTGAAGAGATAACTGATGAATTCTGAGAACAGATTGGAGCATATTCTTTTTTACTTTATTTTTCTTGCTTTTTTTTGGCAACATGGATAATATAGATATATATTTTTCATTAAAAAATGGAGGGCCCCAAATAGCTTTTATTTTATGGATTATATACATTGTAAATTAAAATTGATGAAATTTTAAGGTATTTATGAACTCTTTAAAATACAAAAAAACTTATTCCATATTAACATAAATAACATATTTTATGAAAATAACTATAGTTTCCAAAGCAAAAAAAATTGAAAAAAAATGTCATTGTTTTATAGATTTTTGCAAATCTCTTTAATCCTGGATTAATAGAAGTTGGATTCTCATATTTGCTTCTGCATTCAATCTTTTGCAATTATATTCTTTTAGTTGAAGTATATAAATAAAATCTGCTTTCACAAAGATTATATAGGAAAAAGAAAAAACACTTTAATAAGCAAATGACTCCTTGGTACTATTATAAAATAGTTTTGACCTCCCAGAACTTCTGAAATGGTGATCATCACCCTCAGGCTTTGTAGACCTTTAAATGATAAAATCAGTGATCTAACAACATCTATTGCTGTAACTAGTGCTATGGGAGATCAGAACAGCAAATATCCATGTCAACAGTGATAGTGGTGATAGTAGTAGTAGTAGTAGTAATAATAATACTAAAGGAAGCCTTCTAAGAGGAAGCAATAATTGAGTAAATAAGCTGCAAATTTGTAGTTCTGAATGTGTGTAATTATAAATTGTCACCTTAAGGACAGCAACAACACATCTATGTCTCTCACCTTCTTTAAAACTTGGCTCCAAATCTGCCTTCTGCCACATGTAGTCATTTTTTTCTGGTATTTCTTTCTCCTATATTCTTTCAAAATATATTTTCTCATAATATTTCATAAAAGCATTTTTCTGGATGGGTATTCTAACTCCCCAACTAGATTATAAACTCCTTGAAGGCAGTGAAGTCATCAATTGTTTTGTATTTCACCAACAACCCTAACACAGGATCTTTGTGCTTATGGATTCACTGACCCATTGTTTGTAAATGATAAATGGGGATCTGCTCATTTGACATGACAGGAATGAAAGAAGACAAAGGGCTAATAATAAATCCTTCAAGTAAAATGTTAAGAAGTTATATGGCATTGTCTTTGGCTAATTTCATATTAAAAAAATCACTGGTTTGTCCTGCATAATAATAAATAAAAAAACCTTATTTTAGACCATGTTCTATTTAAATAGTAAATATTATAATTATATATAATGTTAATTTATGGTTTAAACAGAGCATTTCTATATAATATAAATCTCTTTATTTCCTCCCTTCTCTAAGTATGTGTATACATACATATAGATACACAGACAGAGATAGATATAGTTATCTATGTTACGCAGATGGAATTGAAAAGCATTTAATAAGTCAGATAGTGTACTAAAGATTGGGGGATATAATTACAAGCCAACAAGATCATTCTTCCCCTTAAGGAGCTTATATTCTAACAATTATGAAGATTACATTAAAACTATGGTCAGATTAGAAGTTCCAATTCACAGTTCTCATAGCAATAATGAATTGGTCACATCATATAGAGCAGTTTTTTCCACCAGGACAAAGAGCAAAAGTTGTGGTTGGGGAAAGGACTTTAAGAGGAAGGAGACAGGGTCAGTCTGGGTTAGGGATGATCTCACTTGGGTTTGGCAGGGAGAGGGGCTATATGAGAGATTCAACCTAGTAGGCAAAGAGGTAGTCTAGAGAAGCTGAGTTTGAAGTCAGCTTCCATATAGATAACTATATAATAGTGTTTTACATATATATATATATATATATATATATATATATATGTATATAAATATATATACACACACATACACACATATATAATTAGATATTCTGGGTAAATCACTTAGGCAATGCTTTTAAACTTATAAATTGCAGAGCAGGCATTGATCTACATTGATAGAAGCAGTTTCTTATACCATTAGAGTCAAGAGTCTGTTCCAAAAAATTTTTATTAACTGATTGCCTGTGTTCTCAACTCCCTCTGTATTTCCTTTCTGTCCTCTCTACTTGTGGATCTATCTTTCTTTATCCTTCTGTCCTTTTCTTCCTGCCTCCCTTTTCCTGATCCTGTCCCCCACTGCCTCACTGATCTCATTCCATCTTTTTTCCATTTGCAAAGGAATAGCCTTTCTTTTTTCTATTTGGTCATTACTATGCACTGGCATTGAGATGGCACAGTAGATAGTGCTGGATCTGAGTTCCTAATTCTGACTTAGATACTCCTGGCTGTGTGACCCTGGGTAAGGTACTTAACTTGTCTGCCTCAGTTTTTTCTTCTGTAAAATGGAGATAATAATAATAATACATGCTTTTCGGAGTTGTGAGGATCAAATGAAATAATATATGTAAATACATTTTGCAAAACTACTTTTATTATGTGATTATATATTTACTATATTATATTATTAAGCTTTCATAAGTGATTATTGTTTTATCTCTCAACAAACCAAATAATGGCACTTTGGTAGACCTAATCAAACTTGTTTAAGATAATATTTTAATAATATTAATTTTTTATTTAATATTTAATAATAACTGAACCTTACACTTTAGTATTTAAAATTGATTGAAGAAGGTCATAGATAATGGAGGAATTCTAGGTAAGGTAGAAGATCCTCCGGTCCAGCAAGGGAACCTGCTAATATGTCTGGTTTGGCTCACCATCACTCCTGAGGGCGTCAGCTTTCTTGAAAAGTCAGGGGGCATATCAATCTGCGTTGTAATTAAAGCAGAGTTATACTTAAGTGGCAAGGAGACAATTGCATGTAATAGCAAGTTATTTATGTGCTTCTGCATGCACAGTATGTAGTTAGTACATGCGCAGTATGCTATAGTTATGTAAGTGTATTAGACTTTATAAGGCTGAGAGAATTTTGAATAAACAAATTCCAGTTTGACCATCTTTGAGAGTTCTGCCCCTTCCTTCACTCCTCATCCATGTTCAGGATTCAGGCTGGTACCAAAATCCTCTAGTGAGCAGATGGGGACAACTGGTCTTGAGTCTAAAAAACTAAGTGTTCTTGTCTTTAAACGAGCTACTTAGAATACATGGATTTTGAGACTTTTCCAAAGTCTAACATTCTATTTCTGTTTTTATGTGCTCCTACCTGAGTACCTACTGTACTCAATCTTAATAAATAGCTAATTGACAAGATTAAGCACCATGTACCCTGGAAAAGAGGGTCCAGATCAAAGGCTCTGGAGACAAGAGGACCTGCCAACTCGGAATCTGAGTGGAATTCATTTTACTTCTTTGAGCTTGCTTGCACTTGATGGCCTCCACATACCTTTCCAGTCCTAAATCCATGATCATTTGAGTAATGTATATCAAATAAATAGATGGCAGGTTGTCTGCATCTTTGATAGGTTAATGCTTTTCTATATAATTTGGAGCCAGAGACTTGAGTTTGATTTGTGCATTTTCTACATATTATATAACTTTTGGGCAAATTACTTCTTTCTGTGCCTCAGTTTCCTCATCTGCACAGAGAGGGTATGACTAAATGACCTCTACAATCCCTTACTGCTTGAAATGTATTATCCTTTCATCCAGTGAGTCACCTCCACCTAAAGTCTGACTGGTTCCATCTGGTTCCAGGATTAAGAGAGCCCTAGGCTTCAGCTATCTGAAAAATCAAAGGCAAGTCTGGCATCTGTCTTTTGATCCCTAAACACAATACATCCATTCAGACCAAGTAAGATGCCATCTCTTATTCTCTCTCTACTCCCTCATTTTTTTTTTGATTTCCGATTTTTCTACTTTTAATTTTTAAGCAGGTGGCTCTGTATGATGTTTTTAGGTCAGTACAACCTTTAATTGTGTTGGCTGCTGCAACTGTATAAGAGTCTGAATCTGCAGGGCTGACATCATTAAAAGTCACAAGCTATCAATGGGCATTGGAGTTGAGGGGAGGGGGAAGGTAGAGAGGAAAGGGAAGGAGGGAGGGAGGAACCAAGAACTCCCAGGCTTCTACTGGGCATTTTTCTTCTTATTTACATAGCACCAAGTAGAGAACAATTAAAAAAAAATTAATCAACATGGGGGGAAAAAATCACAGCTTATAAAGGGTGAGTCTGATTCTAGGCAAGCTCTCAAATGGGCACTTTCACAATAAGAAAATGCAGGCACTGAGTGGGCTCCTGACTTACTCAGGTTTGAATCTGTTTCTTCTTAGAGAAATGAATGTAAGACTCATTAAACAATTCTCAGTTCTATCTTCTTGGTTTGGCCCAGGATGTTATGGTGACAAGCATCAAAAAAAAAAAAAAAAAAAAAAAAAAGGAGAAAATGAATCATGATTTTAAAAAAATCTTGAAAAGGGAGTCTTGGCATCCAAGTAGGCCATATTCCAGAAACCCATGCAAGAACTGTTCTGGCTGTGTATATTTTCTTTTACTGATTTCTCCAGCCCAGTTATCAACATTCTATCTACCATTTCCCTGGGGCTTTTATTCTATGAAATCTCCCTGAATTTTCATTTATTCACCACTTCCCATTTCTTTGTGTTTTAGTGGTGGGCCACAATGCATTCACCTAAACATTTTCCCCCATGTTGACTTCACCCTTGTGGAATGTAGGGATAGTCACTTACCACACTGCATTCCAAATCAGTGGTTATGAAATGACTCTTGGCTGGCTCCTGCCATGTCCATTTTCCTCTTTTGTTCTTCCATCTCTTCATTAGCCTGTTCATCATTCTTTCTGAATTCCATTTTACCCATATGGTTCTCTTTGTTTAAATATGTCATAGCCCTTTAATGATCATAGAGGACCACAGGATCCATAGAGAACATCAATAAGAATTATCTGATGTTACAAACTAGGAAATTGAAGTTTAGAGTTGTAGAATGGTGGCTAAAATCACAAAGGTAGCAGATGGAAGAGTCACTGACTCCAGTCACTCTTATTTATACTTTATTTGCACAGGGCTTGCTTTATACTTTTCAGAGTTCTTTCACCTTCTTTATTTTTATTTATCTTTTCAACATCATTTCCCCCATTTAACAGAATCTATCTTTTAATTCCCATCAAACTATTCACTCTTTAGTTTTATCATTTTAAAAAAAGATATCATTCCTTCATATTCAATTCACAGTGCCCTCTGTCAGTATACTACTAACTGCCATCAGAATGAGAAAGTTCTAACGAGTTATAAGTATCATCCTCCCATGTAGGAATGTAAACAAATAAACCTTATTAAGTCCTTTATGATATTACTTTCCTGATTACCTCTTTATGCTTCTCTAGAGTCTTGTATTTGAAAATCAAATTTTCCACTCAATTCTGGTCTTTTCATCACAAATGCTTGAAAACCCTCTATTTCATTGAATGATCACCTTTTCTTCTGAAGAATTATACTCAGTTTTGCTAGGTAAATAATTCTTGGTTGTAATACTAACTCCATTGCTCTCCAGAATATATTCCAAGCTCTCTGGCTTTAATGTAGAAGCTGCTAAATCTTGTGTTATACTGACTGTGGCTCCACTATACTTGACTTTTTATGTCTGAAAGCTTGCAATATTTTCTTATTGACCTGGGAGTTCTGGAACTTGGCTATATAACGTTTCTCGGGGTTTTCATTTTGGGATCTCTTTCAGGAGGTGATTGGTAGATTCTTTCAATTTCTATTTTACTCTCTGGTTCTAGAATTTCAGGACAGTTTTCTTGATAATTTCTTGAAAGATAATATCCAGGCTCTTTTTTAAAATCATGACTTTCAGGTAGACCAATAATTTTTAAATTATCTCTTTTGAGATAATTATTTTTCAATGAGATATTGCACAATTTTTCTATTTTATCATTTTTGTGGGTTTACTTTACTGTATCTTGATTCTCATAAAGTCATTAGCTTCCATTTATTCAATTGTAATTTTTAAGGAATTATTTTCCTCAGTGACCTTTTGTGCCTCCTTTCTCAATTGGCCATCTTTGCTTTTTAAGGCATTCTTCTCCTCATTAGTTTTCTGTATTGCCTTTTGCATCCCTTTCAATTCTTTTTCCTATTTTTTCTTCTATCTCTCTTACTTGATTTTCAATATCCCTTTTGAGCACTTCTATAGCCTGAGACCAATCTCATTTTTCTTTGAGGCTTTGGGTGTAGGAGCATTGATTTGTTATCTTCTTCTAAGCATGTGTTTTGATCTTCCTTGTCACTATAGTAATTTTCTATGGTCAGAATACTTTTTTTAGTCTGCTCATTTTCCTATTCTATTACTTGGCTTTTAAATTTTGTTAGAGTAGGACTCTGTTTCCAGGTGGAGGGTACATTATCCCAAGCTTCAGGGAATTTGTGTGGATGTTTTCAGAGATCCTTTTAGGGATCTCACTACAAGTACTCTTTTCTTCCCTGAAACTGTGAGGAGTGTCCCTTTCCCATTATAGCTGTAAGATCTAGTGTGCTAAAGCAAAATAGTGCTGCTTTGCTGACCCTGTGACCAGAGCTGTGCTAATGAGTCTGCACTGGGATTGCACGCTGGGCTCCCACCCTGTTCCACAGACTTTTTCTTTTTCTGTTGAACTTCCAAGTCCTCTTTGGTGTCTCTGGGCTGAGAGGTTTGGAAGCCACTGGTATTGCCACTGATTCAAAGTTCTCTAGACCCATCCCTGCTTTATTGGTGTGGAACTGGGGCTGATGTCAGGGTTGTGCTGGCTCAGCCTATACCAGGATTGCACAATGAACTCCCACTCTACAATCCTGTCTACTGATCCTCCAAGTTGCCTTTGGGTAGAAAATGTTATACTCCATCTTTTTGGGTGTTCTGACACTCCAAAATTTGTTTAGAATCATTATCTAAAGGAATTTTAAGTGGTTTGGGGAAGAGGTTGGGTGAGTTTCTACCTTTACTCCACCATCTTGGCTCCATCTCCCCAGAAGCATAATTTTTCATTTTATTCTTTTTTTTTTAATGTTTTTCTCTTTTGATTTGCTTCTTTTTTTCATAACTATGACTAATATGGAAATATATTTTACATGATAATACAGACACACACATAAACACATATCAAATTGCCTATTACTTTTGGAAAAGAGGAAGGGAGGAAGAAAAATTTGGACTCAAAATCTTGTAAAAATTGTCTTGATATGCAATAGGGAAACAAATAAAATAATATAAAAGACATTTTTAAAAAAGTAATAGTGGGCAGTCCTGAAGCCAGGAGGACCTGAATTCAAATATGGCCTCAGACACTTAACACTTCCTAATTGTGTGACTGAGTAAGTCACTTAATCCCAAACTGCCTGAGGGAATAAAAAAAAAAGAAAAAGAAAAGAAAAGAAAAGAAAAGAAAGAAAGAAAAAACAAATAGCTAGGGTAACATTTAGTGCTAATGTTCAGACATTCAAATATAATAAAAATGATATTATAAAAAAGAAAAGAAAAGAAAAAAGAAACTAAAACCAAGCAAACAAACAAAAAAGCAAGACATTCCCTAGAAGGTGACAGTATGAGCTCTAGCTAATGAGATGTGAGTTAGCCATCAAAGAAGAGCTCAGCTGTTAAGAGGTGATTGTTTCTTCTTTTTAGTGAAGTGCTATTAACCACAGAACCTAATGAAAATTATCATACCCACCAGGAGCAGTTGAGTTCTTTCTGGAGGAACTTTGTGAATCAAACTTTAACCATCAGAAGTAGAGCTCTGGAGAGGAACAAGCATAGGGAATCCCAATGTGTTACTCTAGGAGAGAAGCATGAAAACACCATGATAACAGAAAAGACATTGGATCCTTGCAATACTGAGATGTGAGTTGCCAGGGTGATGTGATGATCTTCCTCTTGTGCCTAATTGCATACTCTCTGTGGGTTCTCATTCTTTTCACTGACACTATTATATTTTTTGAGAGAATATATACCAAGTTTATGAGGAGGGGAGAATATTTTCTTATTACTGCTCATGCTATATCCCATCTTCAAGCTAAATGAATCCTCTGGCTGACTAAATTTAAAAATAAATGCACCAGTGGGGGTTCATAAGCCATAGTTTAAAAGTACAGACCTATCAAATATTTTGAACCTAAGATAGTCTATATCCCAAAAGGCACACAAAGGTAAAAAATCTGGAAAAAGGATAGACTTATTCTGTTTATGACTAGAGGAAAGAACTAGGAATGATATGTAGAAGTTGAAGATTTGGTCTTGAGATAAGACAAAACCCCTAATAATTTAGTGTAATAATTTAGTAATTAGTAAATAAGTTTAGTGTAAATTTTAGTGTAATTCCTAATAAATTGGGAAATTGTGAGTTTTTCTCTTGTAGAGAGCATGCTAAAGATGGAACCAGCAGAATTTCTATATCTGGGAATGAAGTATCTTAAGTAGCTCTGATTATCTGCTATGGTATAGCCATAGAAATGCCAATCAGATCTCCTTGGGGGTAGACTGTGTATACTTTTAATTAAAGATGAAGTTCCTATCTCATCGGTGAGAGGAGCTGTTTATGGATAACTCTTTCTCGATCCTATATTTGTTCTATCATATCAGACCTCTTGAGAGCTAGTTAGTGTTAATTCAGTGTGTTATTCAGTGGAAGAAACACTGAATTTACAGTTAGAAGGCCTTAATTCAAATCCTGATATTTCTGCTTATGTGACTATGAGCTTGGACAAGTTATTTCATTTCTTCAGTTTCCTCACCAACAAGAGGATTAGACTAAGTGATCTCTGTATTCCTAGCTCTAAACTGATGATTAATCATGATTGGATGTAGAATTCTCAAGTCTCGGTGTTACCCATGGGATTGTTGGCTGATGAAGCATAAATTCCAGCTTCTGAGGCAAGGTCTATGCTCATTCATGGCTACAGTCTGGAACATATGTAATAGAAAAGTTGAACTGGCTGAAATTTTTAAAATTTAAAAAAATGCCCAACCTAGTTAATTTTTTTGTATATTAAAGCCTACAAGTTTTTATGGTCCAACTGGACCATGATGGGGTTTTGGGGCTCCTCCAAGTCATGGCGCCAAGCCTCAAATGCTGCCTTAACTACTAGCAGCTCTTTCCCTTAGATCATATAATTCCTTTTGGTTACTGATAGCTTCTGGGAAAAATACTCATAGGGCTAAACTACCTCAAAGTAATTCTGACTTGGAATAGCAGATCCCCGAAGGACAAATTAGAGGTGTCGGTCTCAGCCATAAAAGGCTTCCAAGAGTCTGGATGGGCCAGCATTGAGGTAGTGGTAAATTACTATTTTAATTTCCCCAAAAGCAGTTTCTATAGTAGTAATTGATTGAAACATTTTTGTGTGTCTGAATAGATGTGTCAGAGGGAAAAGTGGGATTAAAACGACATAACATAAAGCAGTAGCAGTCATCCAAAGCATCCAGAAATCATTGTAGATCTTTGGATATTGAGGGCGTTCCATTGCCAAGTTGTCTTTGCTTTTTGTAAGCCCATTCACAATACCCTATGTCTTAAGATGGATTCCAGGAATCCCAGCTTCTATTACTCAAGTTGAGTCAAATAGAATTTGTAAAAAGAAATAGTGTGGAATAAGTTAGACAAGGGAAGTCAGAGACAGATTCTAGAAGATTTTAAATGACTTTTTAAAGATTTTTTCCCCCTGAGGCAATTGGGGTTAAGTGACTTGCCCAGGGTCACACAGCTAGGAAGTGTTAAGTGTCTGAGAACAAATTTGAACTCAGATCCTTCTGACTTCAGGGCTGATGCTCTATCCACTGCACCACCTAGCTGCCCCCCCCTTTTAATATTTTTACATAAAATTCTCAAGATATAAGTAAGTTTGGGGTCTTCATTTGCTCCATTGAATTCTTCACAAAAAAAGTTGTGGTGGGCAACTGGCAAGGAATATTCTGAAAAGCAACATAGTCACCAAACTTTGAGATTACTAGGAATAGAGATGTCTAGCACTCCTAGGTCACCTAGGACTGTGACTCTGGGTTATTCATATTTTCCTGGGAAATTGGTAGGAAATAGCTAGAAATCATGGTGCATATCTACACTTCAAGCCTTCATTATGGCATACATAGAGAGAGTCTTGGGTTCCCAAAAGCTATGTCACTGGAGGACAAGCTCTGAGAGGTGCAAGTATGCTCAAAAGACTTTAAATGTCATCTTGGCAGTGGACCATGTTTGCCTTTTGAGGACTAAGTATGAAGAAGCTTATCACCAGTAAGGTGAACATACAATGTTGAATTCTTTGACCACACAACTCATAAATCAATGAAAAATGCAAAATGGCTCCCATTCCTTTGTGATACACTTTTCCTTCTATAATGATGGTGGCTTAGGAGAGGCAGATAGAACTAAAATTCACACAGTTTGAAGACCTCTTATAAACATGAATTTAATATATAATGATTATATATATGTATATATAATAAATGTGAGATCCTTGTTTTATGACCAACAATTTGATATATTATTGGAAAAAATGAATTATATCAATCAATAATCTTTTTACAAAAGAAAAACGGAAGTTTCGGCTAAATGGAAAAAGGACTCAGATGTTCTTAAAAACACAAATAAAAGACTTTGTGGAGTTGGTTTTATTGTGTATCCAAATATGTCAAGAAATATTATTTCATAAGAAGTGTAGTTTTCTTATTTTGCAAGGCTCATAATATGTGCAAAAAGACCACTATGAAAACCAGGAAAAGCAATTGAATTAAGCCAAGTATATGCAAAGGAGAGTGATATGTGAGGCAACACAAGAAAAACAACTGTCCAAAAACAAGAAAAATAGCTATTGTTCTGATAAGCAGTTCTTAAACTCTGGGTTCTAAATCCCAAAAGGTTTGTGTTTGAAGGTGCTACACTGATATCTATCACATTGGAAATCAAAATAATTTAGTATTATTATGAAAATTATTTTGGCCTCAGAGCCCTCCTGAAGGGGTCTCAGAGATCCTTAGGGTCCTTTTGAGAAATACTGGTCCACAGCAGGAGGAATACAGAGAGGCTTGGGGAGACTTACATCAACTGATGCTGAGTGAAATGAATAGAACCAGAAGATCGCTGTACACTTCAATGCTGTATGAGGATGTATTCTGATGGAAGTGGATATCTTCAACATAAAGAAGATCCAACTCACTTCCAGTTGATCAATGATGGACAGAAATAACTACACCCAGAGAAGGAACACTGGGAAGTGAATGTAAATTGTTAGCACTACTGTCTATCTACCCAGGTTACTTATACCTTCGGAATCTAATACTTAACGTGCAACAAGAAAATGGTATTTACACACATATATTGTATCTAGGTTATATTGTAACACATGTAAAATGTATGGGATTGCCTGTCATTGGGGGGAGGGAGTAAAGGGAGGGGGGATAATTTGGAAAAAATGAATACAAGGGATAATGTTATTTTAAAAAATTGCTCATGCATATATACTGTGGGAAAAAAAAAATTCTAAAAAAAAAAAAAAAAGGAATACTGGTCCAGGCTATCTGATGTAGTTGGATGAACAACTTATAAAACTCTGTATTAGGTATTTATGTATATATACTCTACATGTATTGTATACATACATATTATTTGTATATTATGTGCATGTGTGTTTGTATGTATATGTATATAAATCTATATATACATATATGGGTATATATAAAACATATATAATATAAGCTATGTAAGTAAGATGTCATCTATTATCTAATAGATAAATAATATATTAGATGTGGTCATGTATAATATATAATATGTGATATCTATTATGATAAAATAACATGATAATTAATGCTACATAATATAAATAATGTGATTTTATATAGATAGAGAGAGTGAGGGAAACAGAGAGAGACAGACATTGCAGATGAACAATTAACTGGTAAACTTGGTCCAGAATTAAAGAGTAATAGGAGAGCAGTCTAAGTTACCTTTGGGAAAATAAGGTGCCTTTAAAAAAAAAGTCTAATATTCTCCTTTAAAAAAAAGCCTATCTTAACAGTACTGATATTCTGCTGATATTGTGTAGTTATAAGAAATGAGGCACTATAATCTCTGAAGAATTAAATTTGAGGATCATCCAAAGGACAATGGAGAAGTCTATAGTGGGCATAAGCATGGTGGTACACATCACCATGCAGAAGCATTCTCCTCCAAGAGACATTTGAAAAGAAAATGAGGAGGTGGACTGGTCACACAAAGAGAGCTAGAACTAATTTATGGACAGCTTACTTGTTCTACTAGCATCCTTACGGTTTCAAGAATATGAGGAAAGCCTCAAATATATTGAGTGATCTCCCTGTAGTGAATTTATGGGAAGACATGGTTAAATAATGCAAAGAATGAGCTAACATGGTTGGGTTGCAATCAACATCATTGGAAAGACCCACATCAAAGAGAGTCCTGACCCAGTAGAATACTGGAGTATATGAACTAGTAATAATTATAATAGTAGAGGAATCATAGAGCAATAATAATAATAATAATAACAATAACAACATGTATATGAGGTTGTAAGGCTTGAAAACTATTTAACAAATACTATCTTATTTAATCCTCACTACAATCATGGGAGACAGGTTATTTTCCCCAATTTATAGGTGAGAAAACTGAAGTAAACAGATGCTAAGTGACTTATTAGTATATGAGATGATTTGAACTCAAATCTTTTTGGCTTTCTGTCTAGCATACTATCCATTAAGAAAAAGATTTATTTCATCTGAAAGTTAATGGAATGAAGTTACCATTAGAAATTTCAGATATCCTCTCAGATCTCTTTGGAGCCTGGGATCATAGACAAATTCAGTCTGAACTATTCATTTATATGACCCTGATGTTTTAACACAGCATGTTAAAGTCAGAAAAGAAGAGTGAATTGCCTGAGACACGATCAATTGAAGTGAGCATTACTAAGGTTTGATGGTCTCATGGCAAGCACCTCAGCCAGGGGATGCCATGTTCTTTAAATTTTTATTCAATAATAATCAAAGAAACAGATGAGGAAACATTGCATTTGCCCACTGGACCCAGCATCACTGTTTCAATGACATTCACAATCATTATCATCTGCTTTTAACCAGTGGTTTCCTAGCCCCAATTTTTGTTTTTAAAAGAAAAAAAAATTCCCCAGAGCTATGTGCTTTTGTAAAATGATTTTCAGACTGTTTTCCACAAAGCTGTAGGATCCATGAGGCATCTCAGAGAGCTCTCAGAAAGAAAGTCAGAAAGTGTTAGATCATTATTTAATTTGTCTCTGCTCTTCCACAACCAGCTCCCACCTCAGATGTAAAAATAATAAAAGAAGCAATTGGTCTTTGGGGTACTCTCCTACCTTTTCTTTCTTTACCTCTTCTAAGCTTTCTGATGCTCCAGTTACCCTATTCCTACTTATGGGCATTCTCTATCTCTACTATGTTCTATTTCTTCAGGACTTTAGATTCTACTGTCAACAATATAGAAATACTAGAGACTTAATGTATTACCCTTCCTTCTCAATCAAATGTGGATTTTAATAGAGAAATCAGAAGAACAAAAAACCCCTTAAGATCAAATTAATCTCAATTAGTCAATCAAGAAGCATGTTTTGAAGACCACTTATATGCCACATATTCTTGTTGCATCCTGGGGGGAAAAAAAGACAAAAAGGAAAGAGTCCCTTCTGTCAAAGAGTTTATGTTGGATTTGTGTATGCTTCTCAAATGGTTGGATTTCAGAGCGTGTGATAAATAGTGGGGTAGCATAGGTATAACTAATTTTAAAAAATTTTAAAATATCTCATTTGATAATCACAACAACCCTGGGAAGGAGATGTTATTATTATCCCCATTTTATAGATGAGGAATGTGAGGCAGATGGTCTACTGAGAGATACCTGATTTAAATTTCTTACTCCAGGTTTAGAACTTAAGGGTGCTCCCAGGTTACTTGTACCTTCGGAATCCAATACTTAACGTGCAACAAGAAAATTGGATTTACATACATATATTGTATCTAGGTTATATTGTAACACATGTAAAATGTATGGGATTGCCTGTCATCTAGGGGAGGGAGTAGAAGGAGGGAGGGGAAATCTGGAAAAATGAATACAAAGGATAATGTTATAAAAAAATTGCTCATGCAAATGTCAAAAAAATGTATAATTATAAAATTAAAAAAAAAAAAAGAACTCAAGGGTGCTAACATGGAGTTAAGAGGTTCCATTTCCATTCCCCCCCCACAATCGCTGTTTCCTCATCTGAGTTCACAGACTTCTCCCCAAAAATGGCATCATCTTCCCCAACTACCGTGGAATTGCCACTGTCGTGCCTTGCCCCTCCATAGGGGCTTGCTATTTATTCCCGACAACCTTAGTAGCAGTACACTCTGATTCTAGACAGGCTTCTCCCTATTTTGGCACAACTGCACTGGCAGTTAGATTATTGCTCTCAATATATTGTCCTCCAATGGCTTTGTCCCATGTGCAATAATATTAATTTAATGTACTGTTCCTTTATGGTTTGTTGCTGACTTAAGCCTAGCCAGAATTCTAAGTGAAACATTTACTCTGAATGCTATTTTCTAAAGGTGGACTCTGACTCAGACTTCTGAGTAAGTTGCTGTTGAGTTTGGAATGTGACAAGCTGTTATATGCCAAAAGGGATCATGGAAATCAGAACTGTTGTATGGTTTGAGGACAAATGTAATTGATTGAATTATAGGCAGAAGATGAGAATTTGATTATTCATCATTTTCTAAGGTAGGTCATTTGCAGAAAGGATCCAGACTTGACCTAGAAAAATATGAGAAGAGAGATGAAAGAGCAGATTTCAGAATGCATGAACAAATTAAAATCTCGAGGAGATGAAAACCAGTATGGCACTGAGAAGCAATAACTTATTTTGTTCACTATTTCAAGAGCTTTCTAGTTAGCATCCATGACTCAGGTTCATCTTTTACTCAGGGATTAAAATGATCTTTCCAAAACTCAAATCTCTGACCACATCACACTGTGTTGCTCCCTCCCCTAACCTTAGCAAACTCTAATAGTCTCCTATTACTTCTAAGTTCAAATATAAAATTCTCAATTTGGTGTTTAAAGCCCTTTATAACCTAATTCTTTTTTAACCTTTTCAGTCTTCTTATAACACACTTCAAGTACAATTTAGAAACACATTCTCTCCCAATTCTTTGTCTTTCCATTAGCTGTCCAGTAGCATGGTTGGAATTCTCTCTCCTTTAGCTCTGCCTCCTGGCTCCCTAGATTTCCTTTAAATATCAACTAAAAATCATATTTTCTCATAGAATCTTTTCCTGGTCAATCGTAATTTTGGTGCCTTCCTTGTGAGATGCCCTCAGATCTATCCTAGAAATAATTGTTCACTTGTCTCTCCATTAAACTGTAAGCTTCTTGAGGGCAGGAACTGTTTTTGCTTTATTATTATTATTATTTTTTGCATTCACAGTGCTTAGAATAGTGGCTGAAAAATAATACACACTCAATAAGTGCTTGTTGACTTACTGGAAGCAAAGAATGAAATAAGTTGATCATTATATCAACTAATTTAGCTTAGAAACCTTGACTAGTGAGGTGAATCAGCTAAATTTAGCAGTGTAAACATCTGTTCAACTCAGAGTTCAACTTTTATGGACAACTCCTGAGACAAAAAGAGAACATTGATGTTTATAGCTGCTTTGTTATAAACTACTCTAAACACACAAGTTTTCATTTTCATGTGCCTTTTTGGCAGATTTCTAGATGTGCCCATTCTATCTACTGCATAGCTATTGAGTGTATTTGTAGAAGAATGTGACCCAGATCTATCGTGTATTTTGATGAAATTTATTTTTCATGAATTAAAAAAATATATATTAATGCCTATAATGTTATTTCTTTTACTTTATTATTAAGCATATGTGTTTAAAATCTAAAAGTGGCAATATTGAGAATGACTGGTTGTATAAATACAAGCACATCATTGAGGGGCTCAGAAACCAGACTGGGAAATAGGGGGAGTATCCAGGAGAAAGTATGGGGAAGTACCAAGAAAAATTTGTCAGTAGAGCATTGATGACTTTAGTAATCCATACAGTAGTTTGGTCAGAAGTAGCATGTTGTGAGTGTGATATGATATGAAAAGGAGACAATGAATATAGATTGTTGTCTCTAGGAATTTGGCTATAAAAGGAGGAGAGATATAAGATTCTAGTTTGAGGAGATAGTAGGGTCAAGTAAAGGTTCAGGTTTTTTTGAAATATGAAGGAAATATAATCAATCTGGGCAAGGCATAGGAGATATAGAATTTGAGGACAATATAAATTTGAAGTTACTAACTCTAGCATTAGAATTTCAAAAGAAGGAAAAAAGATACCAGAATTGGGATGGAGAGACTGGAAGTTGCAAGAAAAAAAATGATTCATTATGACAGGAAGGGTATGCTTGATCTACTGGAACTGGCTCTATGAGAACTTGTTAGTGTGTATGAATTGTTAAAGACTACAAATCATTACTTGATTTATTCTTTTGTTAATTATCTTAGTTTAAGAATTTGTTAATATTACATATTATCAAAAAACTATAAAGCATATGTATTTTCCCCCCAGAGAGATAATTGCTGGTTCTTTGTTTTTGAGGAAGACTAATGTCATCATAGGTGCTGTCTTGACTTGTTCATGCATTGGATTTAAGTGAGTCAGGGTTGAACAAAGTTGTCAGCCTCACTTTCCCTTTAAGGGTTATCAGAGTCCAGTGGCAGAACAAAAATCAAGACAAATGGTGAAGGTCCAGGATGCAGTGGATAATCTTGCTATCTTCAATGCCTGACCGAGCTCTAAGCATTCTACAATGCCACTTCTATGACTACTGGAGCAAAAATATTCTCATCTATTCATTCTGTTGGAAAAAATCTTCACATGTTTGAGGTAGATACTATCTCTAACTCATCAATGGGTCAGTAATCCTCGATCTGATTTAGCCTGAGGGCTGAGATACTTTAGCATCAGTAGCATTCTACACATTACAGCTTCTTTTTTTAATTAAAGCTTTTTATTTTCAAAATATACACAAGAATAATTTTCAACATTCACTCTTATAAAACTTTGTGTGCTAATTTTTTCCCTTTCCCCCCCTCCCCTCCCCTAGATGGCAAGTGATCTAACATATGTTAACCATATGCAATTCTTTTATAGGTATTTCCACAAATATCTTGCTGCATAAGAAAACTCAAATCAAAAAGGGAAAAAATGATAAAGAAAGCAAAATGCAGGCAAACAACAAGAAAAAGAGTGAAAATGTTATGTTGTGCTTCACATTCAGTGCCCATAGTGCTCTTTCTGGGGGCAAATGGCCTAAATCATCTCATTGTTGACGAGAGCCACGTATCTCAGAATTGATCATCATATAATATATCAATATTGCCGTGTACAATGATCTCCTGGTTCTGCTCACTTTATTTAGCTTCAGTTCATGTAAGTCTCTCCAGTCCTCTCTGAAATCATCCTCCTGGTCATTTCTTATAGAACAATAATATTCCATAACATTCATATACCATAATTTATTCAGCCATTCTCCAGCTGATGGGCATCCATTCAATTTCCAGTTTCTGGCCACTACAAAAAGGGCTGCCACAAATATTTTTGCACATGTGGGTCCCTGTCCCTCCTTTATGATTTCTTTAGGATACAAGCCCACATACCACTGCTTTTTGAAGCCCTGAAGCTTCTTGAAGTCACAGGTGAGAGTTGGGTAAATCAAGTAGATACCAAAGGTGGATGAGCAACCCTAAAAAGGCCTCAGTAAGACCTCAAATCAGAGGTACTAGTCCTCCTGAACTATCTCCAGAGAAAAAGTTTAACACATGCCTGGTGACAGAAGGGCAGAGATCTCTAATGCCCCATTGTCCATCATGAAGAATGATGGTTATTCTAATGAGTCCTGAGATGCTTAGAGACAGGTTGAAGGGAATTAACTTTTATTCTCTTTACCAAAGAAGATATATAAGCAAATCCCTATCACTGGGCTTGAGGTAACTAACTTCTGTTAGGAAAAAAATCCTTTTTTTCACTCTGTCAAGATCAAGCAAGTTTTAGTCTTTTGTTTCACTTCTAAATTCTCTCTCAATCTAGGATGCCTAGGCCCTCCCTCTCTCTGATATCATCATCATCACCCACTAACAAAATGCAGCTGGAGATAGGGGCCTTTTTCTTGGAGCAGTGACATTTTTTTCAATGTGGTTTTTAACTAGTTATACAATTAACTTTCTGGCAAGCAAGAGAAGCTCTATTTTTCCTTGGGGAGGGTTTTTTTTTTTGAGGGAAATGCCAAGGATTTAAATGATTCATGTCCTTGGCTTCATCATCGAACTCCATTTTCTTTGATCTGTAGAATTCTTTTTCTTAATTCATTTCTCTCTCTTGTACATTTGACCCTGTCCCTTGATCTACAACTTTCTCTCTCCCTGTCCTTGAGAGGTCTTGTTCTGTTACTGTGCCCCTGGAATAAGGTCACAGAGCTTAGCAGCCTTTATAAGATGAATTGAAGATTAGCTTAACTCAGGGGGAAGTCAGGCATTTCTCCAAGTTCCAGGCACTTTGGAATGGAAGAGGTTAGAAACAGACAGTGGACCAGAAGTAACCAATTATTCTGAAAATTCTACCTAATGGTCTGGAAGGTTGGGGAACTAGCTTGGCCTGCTTTGTGAAGTTTGTCTAGCTCTAGTTAAGGCTATTACTTCTTAAAATGACAGCAATAGAAAGCAGGCAATTTCCTTCTTTAAAAAAAAAACCCACACACATTTTAAAATGTATTTCATTAAATATTTACCAATTGCATTTACAATTATTTTTGAGCATTTATTTTTTAAAATTGTGTTTCAAATTCTCTCCTTTTCTACCTCTTCCTGACTGAGAAGACAAAAAATATAATATTGATTATGTATGTGAAGTCATGCAAAATATATTTTCATTTTAACCATGTTGAAAAAAAGAAAATACATGCAAAAAACTCAAAAAAAAATAAAGAAGGTGAAAAAAGTATGCTTCAATATATACTTGTAATTTATTCTCTTTTTCTAGAGATGAATATCATTTTTCATTATGAGTCTTTTGAATTGTTCAGAGTAGCTAAGTCTTTCACAATTGAGCATCTTTACAACATTGCAGTTATTATGTACAATGGTCTCCTGATTCTGTATCAACTCATATAGACCGTCTAGATTTTCTTAAACCATCCTGTTTTTCATTTCTTATAACAAAATAATATTCCTTTACAATTATATACCATAACTTGTTAAGTTATTCCCCCACTTTATGGCATCCCTTTAATTTCTACTTTTTTGTCAACACAAAGTTACTGTAGATATTTTTGTATGAATGGTTTCTTTTACCTTTTTTTCTTTTTTGATCTTTTTAGGATACAGACTTAGTAATGTTATAATTAGGTCCAAGGGTATATATAGTTTTATAGATCTTTGTGACTAATTCTAAGAGAACAGACAGTTTCTAAAGATGAAAGAGACTAGAATAAGTGTTCATGGGATCATCATAATAAGGAGACAAATGGAGATATTGCCCCAGTAGGAGAGATGTTCAGGAGAGGGAGCTGTGTTCAAGACATATATTAAATAATTCTCCCCTTCCTCAAATATGTTGTTTTGTGTGAGTCTTACAGTAACTTTTCTTGTTATTTTATTCATTCAAAATTCCTGCATATGACCTTGATAACAATCACAAATAATATCCTAATTCTCCATTCTGGGCTGTGCGTTATGCTGTCAGAAGACCACTCTCCCCTACCCCACAAACATATTCTGTGTTTCTGTTTTGCTATGCTTGTCAACTCTGTGTGTATATGTTCATTCAAAGTGTGTAGTACTTACAATTGTATGTGTATATACAATTATACATATGTATGTACATAATTGTACATGCAATACAATATCATACTTTTCACTTTGGCTATGTCTACCTGAAACCAAAATATCCAGATGATGAATTTTTAAAATGCAATCCAACTCATTCATTTATTCATTCAACAAATACGTATGGAATACTCTCTATGTGTAACAAATTGAGCTAGGCCCTAAGGGGAATATGAGGATGAAGAAGATATTATCTCTAATTTTATACAGTTTATAATTGGTAGGGAGGGCAGGAGTATTGTGATCTGGTAACCCAAATCACCTGGACTTTGAGCATCATGTACACATAGTTAGGGTCTCCTTGTCTCCCTATTCTTCAGACTCCAAGAGAAGATCCATATCTTGTCCATCAATTGGAGAATGGTTGGGTACACTATGGTATATGAATGTTATGGAATATTATTGTTCTATAAGAAATGAACAACAGGAGAAATGCAGAGAGGCTTGGAGAGACTTACATCAACTGATGCTGAGTGAAACGAGAAGAACCAGAAGATCATTATACACTTCAACAATGATACTGTACGAGGATGTATTCTGATGGAAGTGGATATCTTCAACATAGAGAAGAGCTAATCTAATTCCAATTGATTAATGATGGACAGAATCAGCTACGTCCAGAAAAGGAACACTGGGAAATGAATGTAAACTGTTATTTTTACCTTCTGAATCCAATTCTTCCTGTGCAACAAGAAATTCGGTTCTACACACATATATTGTATCTAGAATATACTGTAATATATTTAACATATATAAGACTGCTTGCCATCTGGGGGAGGGGGTTGGGGGAGGAAGGGAAAAACTCTGAATAGAAGTAAGTGCAAGGGATAATGTTGTAAAAAATTACCCATGCATATGTACTGTCAAAAATGTTATAATTATAAAATAAAATAAAAATTAAAAAAAAAAGATATAGTTCCAAATTAAAAAAAAATATGGAAGTTGAACTTAAAAAAAAAAAAAGAAGATCCATATCTTCTATATATTCTACTATCCTCGGTCTCATCTCTTATCCCATAGCATCTAATCAATCAATTAGTCAAACAATCAACATTTATTATGGATAAATAAGAGACAGGATAGCATAGTGGACTGAACCTTGGGTGTAGGGTGAGAAAAGTTTGAATCCTACTTTAGACACTTACAATGCAGATCATTTAACTTGACTCAACCTCAATTTCTTCATCTATAAAAAAGGAAGTTGGACTCTCATATTGCAAAAGTCTCAGCTCTAAAGCTCTGACTTTATAATATTAAGACTCCTATTTGCCAGGCATTGGTGCCATACATATAAACTTGAGATAGCACTCTTTGTCTTCAAGAAGCTTAAGTTCAGATTTACATTAATTCCCTAATAATGTTCTTTAAAAAGTCGTTAGATGGCATAATAAATATAATGCTGTCTGCTTCTTTCTGAGTTTAAATAGCATCTCAGAATCTTACTAGCTGTGTGATCCTGGGCATGTCACTTAACCCTACTTGCCTGAATTTCCCCATCTGTAAAATGAGCTCCAATATATTTGCCTAGAAACTACTCCAGTATGTTTGCCAAGAAAACAAGTGAACAACAACAATCACAAAGAATTAAGTTAGCAACTTCAGAACAAGTTATAGAATAACTATTGACCTACAAAGGCTTTATTTTTACAAAAGTGTTATAGCTCAGAAAACCTATTTGTTAAGTTCCAAATTAAAATTTTCAAAGTCAATTGATATTACTAGTCAAAGTACATTTTTTAAAAGGCATATTTACAGGACAACAAAATGGACTTAGGGAATGATAAATTTGGATTCTCATCACCTTCAAAAAAAATTTAACTAAATGTCTTATAATCACACTTAATGCCATGGTCCCTACTAAGAAAAATTGTAGGATTGAGAGAAGAATTGCTTAAATATTAAAGAAGGAGAAAAATGAGGAGGAGGAAGAGGAGGATGAAAAGAAAGATAAGGAGGTGGAGGGGAGGAAGCAGAAGACTACTTTTTGGGGAGACAACTTTCAATGTCTTGCCCAGGGGCAAGATCTGACCATGGAAACCAATTGCAACTGATATTTATTTAATGCTCATTAAACAGAAATAGCTACCACATCTCAGGCAATCCTTTCATTACCTGTGCTTGTTTGCTTCCTTCTCACTACATTATCTCCTTTGTGTGCCTTGGCTTGCTTAGACTAATTACTTAGCAATAATATGTCTGATTTTTGCAGATTGGTTCTGTTCAGATGCTGCCAAAAGACATTAAAAAGTAGAGACAAAATGTTTTCCTTTTTTTTCTGATTATTTTACCTTCAAGATCCATTGGATTAGAGAGGGGAAAAAATAGGCATGTTGCCCTAACTAGGTAGTTGGATGAGCACAAATTCCTCATTAACTTTAAATGTGTCAACAGGAGAAGGCTATTAAAGAAAAGGAGTAATGAGTGGCTTTACTAGGAATAGACAAAAACCCATACAGGAAATGGGATGGAAGTTCTTGTAGCTCCTTGGAAAAATATATATACACCTTTACTAGAACTTAGAGGAAAAGTGACTCTAGGGGCACATCTTCACATATGGAGGTGCTTAGTAACTATCACTCATACATCAAGCCCCATACAGAGATCCTGCAGTTGTCTAGCAAATATATCACAATGATTAGGACTGAAGGAAAAGAGGAAAAGGGTGAAAAACTAAAGGTTTTTAGAACTCGATTATTGTAAATGGCCTGAGGGAAGAATGTATGATTATGATACACATCATCTAGAACTTAATGTTTGTGTGATATCTATAGGTAGCTTTCAAAGTGGTTTTAAATGAGTGCATTTATTTACTCATCACACCTGTGAGATAGGCAGTATATGGCCATATAAATGACTATACAATACAATGAAAAAAATGGTAAATTTGGAGTTACAAGACCTGGGCTCAAATACCAATTATCTCTCCCCTTTTCCCACCTCTTCCTTCTTATTCCCCAACTTGATGTTTAACTTCTAGGGAGCAACTAGATGGAGCAGTGGATAGAGTGCCTGACCCGAAGTCAGAAAGACTTGAGTTCAAATTTAATCTCAGATATTTGCTAGCTGTGTGACTCTGAGCAAGTCAATTAACCTTGTTCGCCTCAGTTCTTTATTTATAAAATGAACTGGAGAAGGAAATGACAAACCATTCTGGTCTCTTTGCTAAGGAAAACTCAAAATGAAGTCATCAAGAGTTGGACACAACTGAAAGCAATTGAACAATAGCATACTGCCTATATTTTGTTTACATTTTTAAGAGCTCCTTGAGAGCAGAGAATATCTTTTTTGTCTTGTTTGGTATTCCTTGAATCAGCACAATATCTTGAGACATACTAGGTGCTTAATCAGTACTTGTTGACTGATTATTTAAGTAACTAACCAGATGATCTCTAAGATATTCTTGGGGAATAGCATTCTATGATTCTTCAGAGGGTTCTGAAAAGGCTTTGAGATCCAAAGGGAAAACAGTTTATGGAATGTAGAATTTTTTCTTATGAGGAAGACATCATCTTCCTCAACATAAGTAACTAGCATTTATATAATACTTTAGGTTTACAGTCACTTGACATGTAGTATCTTACTAAATCCTCACAATAATCCTGTGGTAGCCAATATTGTTGTCACCATTTTATAGATGAGGAAACTGAGACTGCAAATCATATCTGCATTCTTCAAATCATACTTATTTTCAGCTACATATATATACATATATATGTATATATACTTATATATGTATATATATATATATATATATATATACTTTCAAACCACTTATATGTTTTCTGTTTATAAGGCTGGCAAAAACATGCCCAGCAACATGGTGTATTATTTATAAATAAAAACATAGATTTCCAACATAGTGGCAAAATAATTGGCTACATTAGAGCTTTGCACATCTCAAGATAACAAGAAAAATCAGTAAAAATTATATTAAGAAATCAGTAAAAAAAAAAAAAGAAAGAAAGAAAAAAGAAATCAGTAAAAAATTAAAAGGAAAGAGGAAGAAAAGAAACACTTTTCTGTAGTCATTCCTACTAAAAATCAAAATAAACCAACAAACTACAAAGAGAAACTATTTTCCGTGTCTGAGGTTTCCTTCTAGAAGTGATCCAGAGATGATCCCGATCCATACCCCTTAATAAAGGGAGAGTATAGAATTCATCAAGCTCCAGCAACATTAAAAATGGGTAACTATGGATGGTGAGAAGCTCAGTAGTACTGAGCTCATTATAATATTATCTAATATAGGGGGGAAGGGATTTCTGTATTAAGAAGGGATTTCCTCTTTAAGAAAAGAGAGAAGGTATCAAATCAAGTTGTGGTTACTTCTTTATCAAGGAATTCCAATGGTCTTTTAATCTTGGTAAAAAAGAAGTCATTAAAATTAATTAGTTCTGGAGGCAATAGATGGAGAAGGGACACACACACACACACACACACACACACACACACACACACACACATACACACACACTCATGTACCTCCAGTATAACACTTTCTGGAACAGAAGTGAAAGGACAGAATGGAAGAAGGCTGAAAGATACAGTCTGGGCATAAACCTAGTCCCTAATCAGAGAAACTGCAGTCATATGTAGTTTTTTTTTAAATGCCGGAAAATTTAGAAAAGGGCATATAACAATGAACAAATACTACAGATTAAAGAATATGCAATATGTATACACACACACACACACACACACACATACACAATATTTAGTACACTAGGTAGACTATCTCCAAACAGTTTTTGCAGTTTTTAAAAAGAGAATGCCAACAGATTTGGAATTCAAAACACAGAATTAGAAGAAAATAGAAATTTTGTTCAGGATAACATTGAAAAACATCTATATAGCTGACTTTAAAGATAGAATTCACAGAGATAATTTAAGGATCTTAGATCACCTACACTAACATGACTAAAAAAGTAGTGAATATCATACTTCCAAAAATAAAACAAAAATAATGCCCAGGAATATTGCAAACAAAGGACAATACAATGATGAATAGAATCCTTAGAGAAAAGCACAAGTTTCATTCACTAAGAAATGCAGTGATTGAATTTCTAAATGAAATAATCAAACAATAAAATTACAGGAAGCCAAGATAAATCTTGTCAAAGATTTTAATAGTTCAAGACTACTCTTTGTTTAAAAGAAATAAAAGAAGATATTGAAATAGGATTTTCTGAAAAGTAAAGAATATTTATTGGCTTGCAATCTAAGCAACATATTCTGTACAATTGAGGCTAGTAAATTTTAAAAAGTGAACTTTGAGCAAAAGGAAGATATTCTGAGTTGTCCCTAATTCAATTCAATCCCAGGTTAATATAAGTTTGATAGTGGAATTAATTGATACACTCATGGTCATTTAACTTAACAAAAAGGACATTATTGAAACCATATCAAGAGAAGACTATTCAGCAAAAATATGCATCAACAACATATCTGTAAATTCAGCTGATGTGATGCTTCCTTGCCTCTAAGATGCCTCTGGTGGTCTGTCAGACATGCATTAGAACTCATTTGAAGTGTCTCATGGCTATTTTGTAGCCGGGCAACTAAGAATAATATCAATAGCCTTAGCCTTTAATTCCTTTTTGTTTTTGTTCAGTAGTTTTCAGTTATGTCTGACTTCATTACCCCATTTTTTTTTTTTTTTTTTGCCAGAGATACTGCCATGATTTCTCATTTCCTTCTCCAGATCATTTTTAAGAAAACTGAGACAAACAGGGTTAAGTGACTTGCCCAGGAGGATCATATAGCTAATAAGGGTCTAAGGGCAGATTTGTACTCAGATCTTCCTAATTCTAGGGCTGTTCTATTCACTGCAGTGCCTAGTTTCCTTTAGTTTCTTCGAGCCAAGACTTAAGTATAGTTTCAACTTTCATGGGGATAAGAATTAGCATATTGCTCCTAATATAAGAGAATTTTGATTTATTCTTTCAAAAAATTAATAATGCAATATACAAACACTTCAGATAATGGAAACATAAGAAAAATATATAAGCAATAAAATCAGTGTTCTCTTGTTTTTAGGACAACAAAACAATAATTCTTTAAGAAAAACAAAACAACAATAAGATCTCACATTTGTTGAGAGTAAAAAGGGAGAACAAAGGGAGAATATCTGGAACAAAAGAATCTAAAGGACTTAAGATCTGGAGGGCCAAAAGAAAAATATGGAGAAGAGTTAGAAGAATAAATAATATTTCATGTAATAAAATTGACATTTCTTCACGAACAAATGAATTCTTTTGTGGAAAAGGAAGGGGAAAAGGTTGGAAGAGAGGAGGAAGATGACTGGGGATGACAGAGATGGAAATACACTCCTACTTGGCTTTCTGAGCTCAAGAGGAGAATAGCTTATAGTTTTATCAATTCTTGACCTACCTTAGGAGTGTGATACAGTATAAAAAGAGGATTTGATGGAGGGCAAGATGGGAAGAAAGAGCTTGGAGAAAGCAAGGATTTGATGCTACCTAGGGAAAGGGATATTGAGAAATATGTCTTAAGATTGAGGGTGATGATAGGATGAAGGTCTTATAATTACTTATGTTTAGAAGAGTAGGAACTTTAGGAGACTATCTTCTTTAAGCAAAGATTCTTCTTTCTTTGACTATAGCCCATGCCAGGGTAAATACTGAGTCTCTGCAGGTGGACAGTTTGGAGAGCAGACAGACACATAGCTATAGCATTTGTATGTATTGGTCTCACAATGAGCAAGTTATAACTGTAAAGTACTTCCAATATAACACATTATCTTTAAAAATTAATATTTCTTGTGATTAAGGGCTTTGAAAAATGTTTTTCAAATGTCAAGATAGGACAATATCAGCTAAACCCAGGTATTTATGGCATGATTTTTTTCCTTATCTCTTCATATCCAGAACTCTGAACGCCCATCAATATATCTTTTTGCCAAATCATATCAGATATCACAAACAAAGAGCAAAAGACATGGGAGTAACATATATAGGTAATTAAATCATGTAGAAAATGTTTTCTGTACTTATACTAAATGATTACCTCCTATATCTTCAGGTGAGCATGAACTCACCTGTTATAATTGCCCCACTGCCTCCCTAATAAAGAGATGAGAAAATTTAGATAAAATTCATGACAATGATGTTGAAGATCAGAGTCTAAAATTCTATTGTCTAATTAGTTGTCTCATTTCTCCTGGTCTCAAAGGATAAAAAGCACAGCTGACCTAAAGCCAAATGTAATGGACATCCAGACGGGAACCTGGGCTCAGGAATACTATTGTCAAGTCTGAGCACTCATGTTCTTTACCTATACCTTCTATTTCCATCTCTGCAATCGTTCCATCTTCTAGTCACTACGGTTTAAGATCATTCAAGCCTCTGGCCATTCATGGCATTCCCTTCAGCAATTTTTTAAAACTTTCTATGCTGGGAGCTTCCTCACTCAATACAAGGTGACATTGTTATGATAAAAACTTGTTCACACACATACTCTTCTGACTTATGTAGTCCAGATAATTTCCCCCAGTGGATGAAATTTTCTTGACCCTACATATTCTGGTAAATGTAGTCTAAAAATATGTCTCCTAAGTTTCAAAAAAAAAAAAAAAGATGAAGAAAGAAGAAGTGGTTCAGATATTCAACCTCACTAAAAGAAAAAATAGAAAGGAGAGAGGCAAGATTTTTGCCTTCCTGGTATTCTGCCTTGAACAAGGAAGAAAGAGAATAAAGAAAGAAAATACAACATGAAGTAGAATATTAGATTTTACAAATCAGATTCTCTTGGAGAGAAAAAGGAATAAGGATAGGGATTAAATATATTAACACTTCTTGGAAAAGATGCCACAAATCAGTGTTCCAAAGTAAAAAGTAATTAGGGATATTGGACATGGAGAAAGGGAGAAATATGAGTTTTGCTCCTATCTGAGTTGAGAAAAGAAAATCTAAAAAGCAAAAGGAAAGAAGAAAAGAGGAGAGGAGGGGGGAAGGAGAAAGAGAGTAAAATGAGAGAACTGGAAAGGAGGGGAAAGAACAGGAAAAGAAAAAGGAAGGGAAGGATGGGAGAAAGAAAAAGAATTAGGGAGAATAATAAAGGAATATTGTATTAATATATATGGATGTGTATGTACATGCATATATACATATACATACATATACAGACACACATACATACATATATATACACACACACAAACACACATATACACTGTATGTGTGTATAATATAATATAAATAATGTGTATATAGATAATATATAATTTCTTCATTACCCTTACCATATTCTTTACTCTTTTCTCTTCAGATCAGAGTGACCACTCAGCATCTGGACCCTGGAATTCTGGAATTCTACCCTTACCTTCTGAGAAATACCCTCTTCTAGGTCTTTCCTTATTTACTCTTTACCCATTCATCACATTTGTTGTCTCCTACTCAGAGATATATACAGGAATTTTGCAATATGTCAGAGAGAATAAAGTATACACCTCACAGGCTTCTGAATATGTTGGTTCCTCCATGATGATGTATAGGAATTTTGTCCTAATGGAGCAATGAGGGAAAATTGCACTGCTCCCTCTTTCCACCAGTGTTATTGGTCAGCCGAACTGGCTATCATCTTTAGGTCTCTAGACAACCTTTGTAATTGGTCATTACTTATGATTTGACTGTCATGTTGCTGTGACAGAGGAAACTGAAATCCTGCTTTTTCTTCTCTCTGCTGATTCAGCACACACACACACACACACACACACACACACACACACACACACACACACACACCTCATTTACCCTCCAGCTTGAAAATGAAGAGTGTCCTTTGCTCCAGAACAACAGAGCACTGACTCTGATTGTTCTCAGGTTATTTCCTTTTTTCATTCCCTTATAAGAAAGAAGGAAAAACGATAGAAGCTCTTAGCTGAGACCTAGCTATCTCCAAAGGGAACAATGTCCTCAAATAACCCAGTCTGCAGTTTTCTTCTTGTCCCACTTTTCCAGAGCCTTAAGTGTTTGGCCAGATAATCTGGAAAACTAATCTGAGCTAATGAGGTGATGTATGTGAAGTGCTTTGTGAAGCACATAAATGTCACCATTAGTAGTAACAACAGATATACCGGCACTCATTATCACCTATTATAATAGCCACTTAACTGTTCTGTATGGACTTTTGAAATAGCCTGCTAATTTGCTACCATGCTTTCCTTTCCCTAATCGATCCTCCACATGGTTGCCAAAATAGTCTAAAGCACATCTACCTACTTTAGTGCTCAAGAAGCTTCTGTGGCTCTGTTTGGCCACTGGGATAAAGTATAAACTCTTTTTAAGCCTTTCATAATTTAGCTCTAATCTATCTGTCACTACTCCCCACTTAGTCTATTTTCCAGGCAAATGAATTTGCTTTCTGTTCCCCAGACGGCTGTCTTCCACTTCCATGGCTTTATACAGGCTGTCTCCCATGCCTAGACTGCTCATTCCATCATCCCCATCTCTTGGAATCCCTAACTCTCTTCAAGACTCAGCTCAGGTGACTTTTTCCTACAGAGGTTCCCCTGCCTCCCCTAGATTACTCCGTGTTTACTTATTGTAGGTATGCTTTAGCATCCCAATGGAATGTAAGCTGCTTGAAGATTAGAATTGTTGCATTTTTTCCTCTCCGAATTCTTGGAACCAAGAACAGTGGCTTCTGCTTTGATCTTTCCATTTGGGAATTGGAAGGATAGAATTTGATCCCAGGCAGATTTCATTGCTTCATACTGTTACTATCTCCTTAGAGAGCATGCTCTCAACAAGGCAAAATTTTACCTGGTACCTGGCAGATTTTCCTGGTTCTTTATTTGCTTTTGTGAGTAGGTGTCTGAGCAACAGTATCAAGATGAATGAGTCCATGAAGTGATCTTGTAAGTTCAAAATGCCCAGATATTTGTGTATTTGGAAATGGTAGCATCCACTAAAATGGCTCTCACACCTTTCCTCACTAGTTGATGGTAGAGGTAGTTTCTGCAGAAGAGAAGAGGGCCACTAGCAAATGGTTTGATGCAAGCCTGAACCATTTTACTATCAGACAAGTATTTTGAGTGGTGGGACAACACAGTATTGACATGAAATACAATATGTTAAATAGCAGTCTTGCAAACTGCTTTATAGTCTTGGGAGTTTCAGCCTCCTTGATAATTGTAATTGTATATAAATTTTAAATTTGTTGTAGTTGAGCCATTTTTCAGTCATATTCTTTGTGACCCAATTTAGAGTTTTCTTGGCAAAGATACTGGAGTAGTTTGCCATTTCCTTCTCCAGTTCATTTCACAGATGAGGAAACTGAGGCAAATAAGGTTAAGTGTCTTGCCTGGAGTCACATAGCTAGTAAGTGTCTGAGACCACAATTGAACTCAGGAAATGGAATCTCCCTGACTTCAGGGCTGGCACTCTATCTACTGTGTCACCTAATTTTCTAAATATGCCTTTGATAATGCATGCTGTGAATCTTCTGTGTTTAACATTTTTTTTAAACAAATTACCTACTTTCAATTTATACCATACATTTAGCGCTGCTTCTTTTTGGAGAGCTTCTAGACTCATGAGCCATAGTCTAATTTGCTATAATAAAAATCATTCTTGAAGTGCCAAGATGAAGGGACTTAATAAATTGACAAATATGAAGAAAAGGAGTATCTCACTCGCTAGAGGCCACATCCCCCAGGACTGAATGTATTTAAATGATATATTTGTATATTAAAAAGGACTGATCCAATATTCCAGAGCCTGTAGGTCTATCTGCAATCTTTATATTCTAGAGAGGCAGGGAATTCCTTCTTTTCCTCCCAAATCATATCAAAATACAGTTTCCCATCTTACCTTTCTGAGAGCTTGGTTCTGATTGCAAGCCAATTTTCCCCTCCTTTTTGAATGTTCATATAATTAGTTTAGACTCATTCTTGATCTTTTAATATATAGGAGATTCTCTAAATCTTTGTTTTTCTTTTATTAATTTTATAATTATACATTTTTGACAGTATATGTGCATGAGTAATTTTTTTACAACATTATCCCTGTATTCATTTTTCCAGATTTTCCCCTGCCTCCCTCTACTCCCTCCTCTAGATGACAGGCAATCCCATATATTTTACATGTGTTACAGTATAACCTAAATATAATATATGTGTGTAAATCCAATTTTCTTGTTGCATGTTAAGTATTGGAATCCGAAGGTATAAGTAACCTGGGTAGAAAGACAGTAGTGCTAACAGTTTACATTCACTTCCCAGTGTTCCTTCTCTGGGTGTAGTTGTTTGTCCATCATTGATCAACTGGAAGTGAGTTGGATCTTCTTTATGTTGAAGATATCCATTTCCATCAGAATACATCTTCATACAGCATTGTTGTTGAAGTGTATAGTGATCTTCTGGTTCTGCTCATTTCACTCAGCATCACTTCATACATAAATCTTTATTTTTCAGATAGTTGGCCCTTCTTTACTTGATGACTCTCTGTGACATGGAAATGACCCTAGGTTCTTAAAAACTATGCCAACAAAACTCAAGATCTGGCTAGGAACAGTCTGAGTTCAAACCTGTGGTGGATTATGGAATTTCATTTAAGGAACAGTGTTCCTAAGGTCACTCCCAGTCACCTCATAGCAACAACAACAACAATAAGAATAAATGAATGAAAGGAAAAAAGGAAGGAAATAAATAAAGGAAAAAAAGATGTTTACTCACAGTTTACTGTATACAAAATATAGTGATTAACACCAGACATACAAACAGAAAATCAAGACAGTCTCTGCTCTCAAGAAATCTACATTCTAATTCATCATTACACATAGGGTCAGTACCACATTGAATGCAACTAAAGGAATTGGCACTTGCATTGGTGGAAGAAGAACCTATATTGGTATGGCTTAGAAGTAATAGAAGATTTTATATTATTATTTTTTCCCCTGAGGCAATTGAGGTTAAGTGACTTGCCAGGGGTCACACAGCTAGGAAGTGTTAAGTGTCTGAGGCTGGATTTGAACTCAGGTTGATTTTATATTCTTCTTTACCAGAAAATGAAGAGATTGAACCAAATGGCCTCTGATATCCATTTTAACTCCAGGTCTATGATACTGAACTAAAAGAGATTTTTGATGATATATTCTATCAATCTTCTTCTTAGATGAAGAAACTGAAGTTTTGAGCATTAGTTAACTTGTTCAAGGTCACTAACTTGTTAATGACAGAGCCAGCCTTTTGGCTTTCAGACTAGTGCTCCATTAAAGAACAACTTGTGCCCTTGTGTATTTGGGATCTCCTAAATGCAAATACAGTCTCCCTTAGAACAGACTGCAATCTACCTAGGTCTCATTTCTATGCAGATTCCATTCCTGTCCTCTGGTAAAATCCTCTACAGGGGATCCACCCAAGATGTCCTCCCTCCCTTGAGACTTCTTAATGCACAGATACCAGCAGAGTATGTGAACTGTTCACATGACTGGCGAATATAGAATCCATTTCCTTTTGCAATTTGGAGACTTTGTAGAATCTACCTACCAAATCACACCATGCAAAATTATGACCACTCATCTTTGCCCTAGAAAAAGACTGTCTTTATTCCTGTGTGATCACATATAGTTTAGTTTTTTGATGGACTTCATTGCAGAGAAAAGTGTGTGTTTTACAAGTACCACTCTAGATAACACAGTTACTTGTATAAATATTTATGTCAGCCCAAACAAGCTCAAATGTGGGATGTCATACAAAAAAAAGCACCTCAACAGAACAAGGTGATTCTGTGTGTTACCATTCTGACAAGCTCTTTCTTGAAGGTTTAATTGATTTTTACTGAATACAAGTCCTTTAAGAACATGGAGTTTGCATGTATTAAGAATAATATAGCATGCAAATGTGTATGTATTATGGGGTGATTGGACATTTAATTGGTTCCAAGTGAATGAAAAAATGTATTTTCAATAATGCACTCCCAGGGTTCAGCACCAATTTCAGCAAAAGACAGAGGCTACATCAGGAGTTGATGAGTCTCTTCTGAAATCCTTGGAGGTTGGGGAAATGGGGAAAATATAATTTTTGAAAATTTCCTTAAGATGGTTGTTAAATATTCCTCTAAAAGATTTTATTCTGAAATGGAAAGGTTCTACAAGGCAGTATGAAACTACAGATCCTGGCTTCTGTAGTTCCCCCATGGGTAGTTCTGAAGCATTGATGTCAGTGAGAGAAAGAGGTGCCTTAAATGTATTGACAAAATAGACTTTACATTCTCTGGCAATGTTAAAAAATTACCATTTTTGCTTTTCAAACTGAAGGTGACAAACTGGTTGAGAATATGGATTCTTTTCCAGTCTTTTACTCAGTATTACAGATTAGATTGGTGAGAAAGATTGGAGGCAGGTGATAGAGACTGTCTTAGACATGAGATTAGACAACTAGCTTTTCTCTGTAGCTTTCATCCCAGTAACCTGATTTTGATAATGATTATAACAACAACAATGCTATAATTAATGAGATAACACAATAGCAACAACAACTAGCAGTTACATGGTGCTTTAAGGTTTGCAAAGGGAGGCAGCTAGATGGCGAAGTGGATAGAGCACCAGCCCTGAATTCAGGAGGACCAAAGTTCAAATCTGGTCTCAGACACTTAACACTTCCTAGCTGTGTGACCCTGGGCAAGTCACTTAACCCCAGCCTCAGGGGGAAAAAAAAAGTTTTGTTTTGTTTTTTTTTTTTATCCTTGACAGTAGATGTTAGTAGAGGAGATGCTATTATTATCCCCATTTTATATATGAGGAAATGGAAGCAGGAAGCAATCAAGTGATTGGTCTTGGGTTATTTAGGTAGTAAGAGTTTCAGCCTACTTTAACTAGCCACTGTGTAACCTAACTGCCTCTAACCTGATCAATCTTCGTTGGACTATTTCCCTAATTTACACTTACAAATTTACACACAGCAGTGTCCTTGGGGCAACACACTTTGGAGCAGAAAATCAGAGGTTGTAAGATGCTGATATAGATGTTTGGAAACTGGAAATTTTATGGAAGGGAGGTGATATTTACACCTATTTTATTGTAATTTCATAAATGTTTGAGACAAGATTTGTCTTCCTCAGACCACTGTCTATGGTGCTGATCTAGAGAGAAAGAAATTCTTATATGCAAAGAGAGAAATTGAGAGAGGCAAATCATATGACCCTTCTGGGACTGAATTCTTCAGGGCAACAAGTCCTAAACAGGTTTCTCTTTGCTTATATTTAATGTCTCCATGTGACAGAGGAAACATGTTTGAACTCAGGTAGATTTTATATTATTCTTTATCAGAAAATGAAGAAATTGAATTGAATGGCCTCTGATATCCATATCTAGGTAAGAATTGAGACAAAAGATGGTTTACAGCTTTTAAAAGACACTTCATAATATGCAATGGAAAGGTCAGGAATTACAATCAGAATGCCTAATTTTCATCCCAACTATATCGTTCCAACCATACTGTACTTAAGTTACTTAATCTCCCTTGTTTTTTTTCCTCATCTTTAAGATGTTTATGTAGAAAGTGTCAACTAGACTGGAATAGCCTCTAACCCATGAGTGACTAGAGCCAAAACAGAGCAGGCTACATACAGGAGAGTTAGAACACAAAACAGAAATTTAATTTCAGAGTAAGAAAAATGACATTTTTCCTCCTCAGAAGGAGGGCTTAACATGTGAACCAGAGGCAGATCTTGTATGCCATGAGTGGGCTGGATTATAGCATAATCATTTTTAGGTTTTGAGTTACTGTGGGAACTAGGTTGTCTCAAATCTTGTGGATTGTGTCTACCATTCAGGACAAAGAACCAGCATTCTATGATAGAAACAAGAGTATAGTACCTGTCAGTGACAAGGAACAGAGATTGTGAATGTGTGATAGAACACCTGGCGCTGGTCCAAGCAATACAGTTTTTCAGAGAATAATAATTTCAGAGAGCAAAGGATTATTGTTATGTCAAACTCAGGACACAGCCTCCTTGCTGGTCCTTAACTCCAGGAAACATGGTATCTCCAAAATATTTTGATAAAAGGGATGATCTCTAAGATCTTTTCCAAATCTAAGTCTGTAATGAGATGAACAGTACAGAATTGTTGATTTACACAGTCCTAGTTTCACCCATTTTGGGTAAAGTTGATACTAAACAATAGCATGGTTGCAAATTAATTGAATGTGAGACTGATTAAAGCACTTGTTCTTGAGGTGCCTCATTTAGAGTAACAAATTGGCTGTGAAGGTCCTAGACTTCTTGAGGGGCTGGAACTCTTTGTGAGTCTCTGGGATGGGAGGCAATGTTATATAGATTAGAGAACAGTTATTCTTTTTTTCCATATTTGTTTAGTGTGAGTTTCTCCAGAAAATCCATTTCCTATTACTCTTCCTACCCAATTCACTACCAATTGACTCTTTGAGGGGACAAATTTGATTTTGCCTTTATATCCCCTGTACCCAATAGTGATCAGATTATAGGGATTGGAACTGGA
The DNA here is from genome assembly GCF_048593235.1 of Sminthopsis crassicaudata. Classification (NCBI taxonomy): domain Eukaryota; kingdom Metazoa; phylum Chordata; class Mammalia; order Dasyuromorphia; family Dasyuridae; genus Sminthopsis; species Sminthopsis crassicaudata. Next base: position 251,253,785 of record NC_133619.1, read on the forward strand.
TCTGAGATTTCAATTCCCAAATAAGGAAATTCCCTCTGAAAAGGCATATCATTATTTTTTCTGCAACTGTAAGTTAGAGAAGGTTGTCTAAGTATTTAGACAGAAATTTGAGATTAAATGACTTGCCCAGAGTCACATATACAGTTTGTGTACAAGACAGGACATGAATACATTTACCTGACTTTGAGGCCAGCTCTCTATCCATTCTACTATATCAACTTTTGCTTGGCACATAAATATTTTATAAAGATTTGTTGTATTTGTTGAATTGAAATTTCTAGCACAAGCATCTTCATTGTCTCACTGCCACTTGGTCCTTGATCCTTTGCAATCTGGTCTATGCCCTCTTTACTCAACTAATCCCATTCTCTCATTTGTGATTGCCAAAATCCTATGGCCACTCCTTAATTCTCCAAATTCTCTACTTCTCTAATACATTTGACATCATCAATCAATATATTTTTTAAAATTTTCCATTCTCTTGTCTGTTGTGACACCAAACAATCTCGATTTTCTTTCTTCCTCTTCAGATGTTCTCCTTTGTATCTATTATTTCTTTTCATCCTACCACTCCCTAGTATTGGAGCTTATTTTAGGCTCAGATTTTGATCCTCTATTCTTCTTTCTGGATATCTACCTAAAAGATCTCATGTGTTCTCTTGTAAATTATTCTCAAATCTATAGGTTTATAATTTTGATTTCTCACTTAAATTCTATCCCTGTGTGGGCAATTATATATTGGGTGTTTTTGCTTGGACAAATCAATTAGCATTTGTTGAGAACTTTCCATATACTAGAAGCAGATAATGTGTGTGTATGTGTGTATATATATGTATATGATGTCCTGACTTGCCAGTGACTTGGATTCAAGTGAGACAGACTTGGACAAGGCCTCATTCTCCCTTCCAGAGTTATCTGAGTCCACTGGCAAGATAGAAGTCAAGACAGTTGGCCATCAATGGCTCAGGATGCAAGGAAAAACTTTGGCCTTTTTAAGCTAAAGCTTTCCCAGGTCTTAGTTTATCTGAGGCAATAGCCTTGCAACAATTATGGGCTAGGTAAGGACTGAGACAAAATATGGCCTACAGCTTTAAAAATAAGCTTCATAAGTTAAGTGAAGGGGAGCCTTCCTTCACTTTAAAAGAATAAGAGATTTTAATGGATGGCAATCTCAAAATGAGGTTGTTTGAATTAATCAGAGCCATAACAAGAGTACAATGTTTGGGGTTTAGTCCTAGAGTACTAACTTTTGGAGGGTGATGACAACACTCATACTCCTTTAGTAACTACAAGCAACAGATTTTAACATATAGTTAACAGAAAATGGGCTATTAGTTGATATATTTACTCCCTATCTGTTCTCACACTCCAAATGAACACTTTCTTGGTCTGACCTTGTCTTCTTCCATTTCCTATTAACAAACTCCTCTGACTATCTTGGATCTTTCATTCCACCAGGTGTTATGTCCTCAGATCTGAGTTCTGTCTCTGAAATCTCTCAACTATTTTTGTTGTAAAATTGATGCTATGGTGCTTGTCTTGCCCGTATTTTATGGTGCTTGCTTTGAGGATCAAAATAATTAATTATGGCTTTAGCAATAATATATGAAAGGGAGATGAAAGTTCCACTTTATCCTTCCTAATCATACCACAAGATCAATTCTGATACAGCAGGTTCAATTCTGGGTATCATATTTTTAAAAGAATTCTAAACTTGAGGAAAAAAATAATCACAACAGCAAGAGGCCTGGAAATCATGTTTTCTGGAGAGTCAATTGAGAGAGAGATTTGAGGATCTTTAGACTGGAGAAGAGAGAGAAGGGAGGAATATACTATTGTTTTCAGGTATTTTGAAAGCTACTGCATGGAAAAGGGATTAGATTTGTTCTTTTGTTCCCAGAGGATAATGCTAGGTACAGTGGGTACATTCCAAATTTTGATGCCTGACTATACATCTTCCAAAGTTTACTTCTTGCCAGTGCAGCTCTCCTTATAAAAACAAGAGTCTTTTCCTCAGGCAAGGAAAGTTTCTTCTAAAATCTTTAAGAGCTTTTGCCTTTCAGTGTTTCCTCACAAGATAAAATACCAAGAACATGACAAATAATACTCTGGGAATTTCTTCCTCCCAACTTAGTATGACCAAAAGATCATGGGAAACACTTCAAGGCAATGTGTTGAGTCCAGAAGTCACAGAATATGACAAATAGGTTAATTGGAATGAAGGGAAATATGACCCTTGATGAGAGCAGCCCTTCAGGGCACAGAGCTTAATGTCACTGAGATGAATTGTGGGCCAAATTGTAAGGCTGGACTGCTGTAGAAGCCATCCTTAACTGAAGTTAGACAAGAGAGTGATATGGATTAAATTTGATTAAATTTTGCCTGCAGAAATCTATCCTTAGAAAATCCCAAAGAGTCCTTATAAATAGCATTCCCCAAGAGGCAACATGGGGGTGCTCAACCCAGGAAGAAAAAGGAGGGGGCACATTAAGGCTGTACTAAGTTATTTTTGGGGACTTAAGGGAACAAATATTCATGCTTCAGAATATGATCTGACCACCCTAGCCAAGGCTGGGATTACACCCTGAAGCCAGCTGAATTTTAGGTTACTGCCAAGAGAAAGTTTTTTTTTTGTTTGTTTTGTTTTGTTTTTACTGCTTTTAGGGGCAGCCTAAGTAATAAGATTTTTGCAATGTCTGTACCCTCTCTCTTCTAACAATACCACATTCCAGTAAAGTATAGGCTCCTTGAAGACAGGAGTCTTGCTATCTCCAACACCTAGCACAATGTCTGGCACGTATTAGATGCTTAATAAATTCTTGTTGAATTGAATTGTGGATCTCTCTACTAGGTTTGTTTGAACTTATATGAGCATTTGGGTATATCGTTGTTTATTAGAGACTTTCTGAATTAAATGATGATGATAGTATGATAAATAATATTTCAGTTTACATTTGTAGAATAACCCATCAGAGTAAATATACATTTAAATAGCCTTTCAAGTTTTATAAAGAGTTTAATATAAATCATTTAATTTGATTCTTACTACATCCCTATGAAATTTTTGTTGTTGTCATTTTTCAGTCATGATGTCTGTGATCCCATTTGGGGTTTTCTTGGCAAGAATATTAGAGAGGTTCATTATTTCCTTCTCCAGGAAATTTTCAAGATGAGGAACTGAAGCAAAAAAGCATAGCTGGTGGTGAGATAAAAGAGTGGTGGTGAGTGAGTAAAATGGATGTAGGAGAGAAATTATTTTAAGGTGGCAGGTTAACACATAAAGTATTTGGTCTTGAATTTTTCTCTTTCTTAAACTTTATTTGATGAGTACAGTTAATAATAATAATGATAACAATAATCATATTTACATAGCATTTTAAGATTTGTGAAGTGTTTTATAAGTATTATATTATTTTATCCTCACAACAATTCTGACAGCTAGATACTTCTATTAATTTCATTTTACCCACAAGGAAACTGAGTCAGTTAAGTGATTTTTTTTATCTGAAACTCTAAGATTTAAAAAGTAAATTATCTCATCTGATGCTCACAGGTATCTGTATCAATGCAGAATCATGGTTCATGCTGCTCTAGAGCTCTCACACTGTGAGCACAGAATTGGGACAGATATAGCCTAGAACTACTCTTCTGTATTGGCCCTACTCAGGGTACTCTTAATGTTTCATCATCCACAAAGAGTGCCTAAATGTAAAAGGATAGTGGATACAATCAATCAAATAAATAAGAAACATTTATTAAAAAACTACCGTATGCCAAGTAATGTGCAAGTATATGTGAAATAGTCCCTACCCTCAAATTGTTTACAGTTTAAGTAAAGGAGGAAAATTTTATACAGAGAAGTACATGCAAATTATATATAAAATAGAGAGGAGGAAAACACCAGGAAGAGCTAGGGGAGGAAAAAAAAAAGGCTTCTTGTAAGAATTGGTATTTAACCTGAGTTATAAAAGAAACAAGGGATTTTAAGAAACAAAGACAAGAAGAAACTGTATCCCATGTAGGGAGGCAATCAATGCAAAGATCAATTGACAGGAAATGCTGTGCATGGCATCCCATGTTTGAAGAAACATGAAGTGATATTGGCTAGAACATAGGGTGTGGAAGAATGGTAAGTAGTGGAAAAGATTATGTGTCCAGATTATAAAGGATTTTAAAAGACCAGAAGAATAGTTTATATTTAGTATTATTTTAATTTATGTGACATTTATATTCATGTATATAATATCTGTTAATAGGGAGCTATTGTGTTTTACTAAGTAGAATAACGTAATCAGATTTATGCTTTAGGAAAACCATTTTGTCTCTTATGTGAAGAATAGATTGGAACAGGATGAGAGCTTAGCTTAGGAGAATAATTGAGAAAATGAACTATAGTTATCCCTCCTGCATCATGGCTTTCCTTTCCATTGCGATTTTGATATATAACAAGTTGGCATAAGAAATTAAATGTGAATTTTAGGGGAGTTTTGCAGAAGACACATCTGAAGGCCAGCAGACATCACAGAAAAAGCTTAGAAACTCAGAAATACTTAAAGTGTAAGTGTACTGTTGTATAATATCAACATATTTTATATTTTAATATAAACGTACATAAATTTTTAGAAGTTAAAATAAGTAAAAAATTAAAGTTTGTGAAAAGAACTTGAAAGCCGGTGGTTGACACACAAAGGCTAAAAATGTGGTATATCTTTAAAAGTTTAGTTACTCATAAATGCATATACTCTTATGTAAAATATCACCCATACAGTATGTTATTTTACTGTTTAATGACAGCTACAATTTTTTTTTTCTTAAAATTAAATTTGTAGTAAAACAACTGTAGGTCTACATAGTGATTTGGGGATGCAAGTGTCTCTTGTGACATCTTGTACTGTTCGGTGATACCACAGTAATCTTTGCAATTTGAGTTTCTCATATCTTTTATGGTTTAAACTGTAAAGAGATGACTAATATATTTTATACAAATTTTTTTTAGATCTCAGGGGAAGGGGAGAAGGGAAAGGCAGGGAAGAGGGGTAAAGTATCTCTCCTCTGTGATATGGAAGGGGCAACTATGCTACTTCCTTATTTGCCAAGATAGAGGATAATGATCTGGAATATTGCATACATATCCTGTGAGATTCAATTAGTGAGCCAATTTTGCTGAACTGCTTTTTTCTCTTTCTTTTTAAGCTTTTGTCATAAGAAATGACTGTTGAGCTGCAAACGAAGAGGGGTAGATTTTGGAAATGAAGGTAATAAAAAAGAAAAGATATCAATATTTTAAGTTAAAAAATGTGCAGGCAGTCAGTATTATGTGACATTTTATACATTTCAAAGTGCTTTCTCATACATTATCCCATTAGATCCTTAGAACAACTCTATGAGTTTAGTAGAATGGGTATAACTATTCTCATTTGGCAAATGAGGAAATTGGGCTCAGAGAAAATCACACAGCTAGGTAATAACAGTGCTAGAAAGAAGCTTCAACTGCTCATTCTTGGTCCCCTGACTTCACGATTAGATTACAAACTTCCTTTACAATCATTCAACAAATAATTTTCAAATATATACTGTGAGCCCAGCACTTTACTGGGCATTATGGAGGATTCAAAAATTTAGGAGCCATGGTTCCTGCCCTAATGAGCTTTTCATAGATCCCAAAGTGCTGTGCTAAACAGCTGTATGACAGTAGAGTAGACGGAGTGCAGAATTCTGTCTTAGGCACTTATTAGCTGTGTGACCCTACTTATTTGTAAAGTAGGCACAACAATAGTATTTACATCACAAGATTGTGTAAGGCTCAAGTATGATAACTTGTAAAGTGCTTTGCAAACTTGAAAACACAATGTAAAGATTAGGTAGTAGTAGTAGTAGTAGTAGTAGTAGTAGTAGTAGTAGGCACTTTATAAGCTGTATAAGCACTTTTAAATATTTGTTGAATGAATGCTTACTGAAAATTCGGAATATTATAACATTGAAGGAAACACCTGGTGGTTAACAAAATAACTTTTCTCAAAACTAGGGAAAGGAGCTTCTTTTACTCTATGTTGTTTATCCTTTATTTTGGAAGAGGATCAATGATATCACAAGTGATGTCTTGATTTGATTGTGGTTTTGATTTAAGTGAGGTAGAGTTGCACAAAATCATCAGCCACACTCTTTCTTTCAGAGTCATCAAAATTTAGTGGCAAGACAAAAGTCAGAATGACTGGCCATGGCCTGGGCTGCATCTTTGATGTTTGACCAAGCTCTAAGTACTCCATGTTGAATACAAATAATGAACCATTCAAAGGAGTGAGATGGGGAACACTCAGGCTTTCTGCTTTTTTTTTTCCATTCAAACATTCTTTATGATTTAAATTAAGAAATCTTATAGAATCATAGAATATCAGAGCTGGAAGGGACCTTAGGGTTCATTTTATAGTTGAAAAAACAGACTTAGATAAATTTATTTTTTTTTGTTTATCCAATGTCACACAGCTAACTGATAAAAAAGTTGGCAATCAGATTTAGGAGAAAGCCATAAAGTTGGGTTTTTAAAGAAGAGCTTTGCTGAGAATCAGAGTGTCAATAGAAAGAACAATGATCTTGGGGGTAGAAGGCCTGAACCTGAAGCTAATCCTGAGAACTGGTTCTACCAAAGATATAGGACTGTGGACAAGTCACAATACCCGTGAAAACCTCAGTTTCTTCATTTATAAAATGTAGATGGTGATACTTGCACTATTTATTTCCCAAGGCAGTTTTTAAGAAAAAAATGTTTTTCAAAGCATAATATAAATGTCTGCTATCAATATGACTTCTAAGAATATATTATTGTTTGAATAATATAGCCAATATTCATATTAAAAACACTAGAGATCATAGGAATAAAAGGAGAATTCCTTAAAAATGAATAATATAGCCAAGATGCTACTATTACACATTCAGTGAATGGGGCTGAGAACTAATTCCCTCAAAGACAAGGAATGCCAAAATCATGGAGCATGCATGGTTTCATTTTGGCAGATCTCATAAAGCAGCACATCACACTTCTGGGTCCCTAGATGATATATCTATCACACATAACAGAATAAACACTAGAGCTCAGTTTATACAGATGTCTCATTCCCAACCAGCTCGTGACTTTCTGGAAAGTCATCCTTTAAAGGATGGGAGAGGAGAAAAGTTGCCAAGAGGCTAATTGAGACTCTTTATCAAAAAAAACTTCCTAACAATTAGAACTGCCCAAAAGTGAAATGGACTGTCTCCAGAGATGGGGGGAAGGAGATTCCACTTTTTGGAGGACTTCAGGAAGGACCAAATAATTACTTGACTGATATGGTAAAGGGGATATCTCTTCATGTATAAGTTGGGTTTTATTTTTCAATCATGTCTAACACTTCATGAGCCTTTTTAGGGTTTTCTTGGCCAAAATACTGGATGCTTTGCCATTTCCTTCTTCAGTTCATTTGACAGATGAGGAAACTGAGGCAAACAAGGTTAAGTGACTTGCCCAGGGTCACAAAAATATCTGCGCCTATTTGAATTCAGGTCTTCCTGACTCAAACCTGGTGCTTTACCCTACAGAGGTAGTCTAGATAGATTAGATAGCCATTGAGATCCCATCCAAACTCCAAATTTGGTGATTTTGGGAAGACATGAAGGAACAAGAACAATATATTAACTATATTCTAATTGGCTTCTATGCAAAGGTCATTTGAGAACAGAGTTGGAATAAATTCTTCTCTTTGTTCTCCTTTCCATGTTACTCCCCTTCCACCCTCACCCCGTCATTCTAGCTTAACTGAAATGTGTGGAGTTCCTCTATTCATTTGTAAAGCAAATATATTTATGAAGCTCTGTCTTGGTCCTTTTCAACTGTTTGAAACTGCTCAAGAAAGTTGACCAATAATGCTAAAATCAATAAGTATTTTCTTGGAGAAATATATAATAATATTCATAATAAATATTTATGTATATTGTTTTAAGGTTTGCTAGACATATATTACTTCATTGAGTCTTCATTACTAGCAGACCTTTGGCTCCTCATTACCTGAGAGACAAAGACACGAATTGAATCTGCAGAGAGATCAAATAACAGGATTGTGGGTTTAGCAATGAGCTGGATGTTGTTTTGTCATTTTAATTTGTGTCTGACTCTTTGTGACCCCCATTGGGGGTTTTCTTGGCAAAGATATTGGAATAGTTTGCCATTTCCCTCTCCCGCTCATTTTATAGATGAGCAAACTGAGATAAACAAGGTTAAGTGATTTGTCCAGGATCATATGACCAGCTAAACATTGGAAATTGTATTTGAACTCATGTCTTTCTGACTTTTTCCATTCTTTCCCCTCTTTTACCTGAATATTATGCAATAATAAATGGTAAATGCTTTACTAAGGTAGGAAACAAAAGAAGGTGTGAGTCCCTAAGGGTCTAAGACCATTCCTGACAAAGGAGATTTAAATACTTTTTGCCTCCATATTAGAAAAACTTTCCTTATAATATTCACTAAGTTAGAAATATACATCCTGAGAGGAAGCAGAAATGCCAACTCACTTTGACCAAAGGCTTTACAATCATGTTTTATTAATAAGTGGCCCCTCTGGGAGACTCAGGAAATTGTCAAAAGAAGGTGCATAGGAATAATCAAATTGGCAACAATTATAAATAAGGAACATGACACATGTTGGAGGAGCTAATTGAAGAAAGGGAGGGACACCCAAATTCTATGTAATAGAGATTCTTAGTTTCATGTGTAATCTTTTTCTTCTGTTTCACAACACGTATAGTATTCTCACTTTGTTTTGTTAAGATTAAAATAAAAAGAAAAAAATCTAGATAGATAGATAGATAGAGTCAAACTCCTGTTCATTATTAGCATAGTGCTAATGTTTGGAGCAGGTAGGTGGCTCAATGGATTGAATGCCAGGCCTGGAATTAGGAAAATCAGTCTTTCTGAATTCAAATCTGGCCTTTGACACTTACTGTGTGACTCTGGACATGTCATTTAACCCTGCTTGCTTCAATTTCTGCATCTGTAAAATGAGTTGGAGAAGGAAATGGCAAACCACTCCAGTATCTTTGCCAACAAAATCCCAAATGGGGTCACAAAAAGTTGGACATGACTGAACAATATCAAGGCTTCTTGGTCTAGGAGTATGATCTGGGTCTATTTGTCACTGACAGCACCAATATGCTTGGCTAAGTGTGTTGGGTGATTTAATCTTGACCTTCAGGGGTTTTCAAACTAAGGCCCCTGGGCCAGATGCAGCCAGCTGAGGACGGCCTGCAGGGTTATGGCAAGTAGGCTGAGGGGCAGAGACAGAGTGTGAGGTTTTGTTTTTACTCTCACAGTCTGAGGGACAGTGAACTGGCCCCCTATTTAAAAAGTCTGAGGACCACTGTACCGTCTAAAGAAAGTCAGAGCTAAGTGGCCACCCCAATTGATTCAGGGCATAGCTCTTCGATCAAAGCTGGGTACAGGAAGTGTCAGCTCTGAATACAGCAAGATCATAAGTAATTCAAAGGATCAAAGAATATCAAGATCAGAAGGTATTTCTCAGCTATCTAACTAAATGCATCCAGAGGACCAGCTAGGAAGAATCTTAAAGATTATCTGTGCCAACCAATTCATTTTGAGGAAATTCATTCAAATTCAAGGAAGTGAAATATTTTTTACAATATGTCCAAAAAAGTGATCTTCAAGCTTTTTCTTAAGACCTCCACTGAGGTCTCCCAAGGCAGTCCATTCCATTTTGGGAAGCTCTAATTTTTAAGACATTTGAACTTCCATTGATCTCATTTTTGTTTTTCAGCTTCTACCCATTCATCCTGCTCCTGCCTTTGAAGGATAAGCAGAAAAATTATTTCCCCACATATTCCTTCTACTACTTAATGAGAATTATCAGTCAAAAGAACTGCCAAGCACTTATTAAGTATTACTGGATGTAAAAAGTGAAAAACAAAAATGAGACATGAGGAATAAAAAGACTGAAAAGACAGGAAGAAGATTATGAAGAGCTTTGAAAGCCAAATCAAGAATTTTATATCTGCTTTTGGAAGCCATTGGATTTTATTAAATAGGAGAGGGACATGTTCATATCTTGTGTTTTAGATCATCAATTTGACAGCTGAATTGAGGATAGATAATATAGAGAGAATTAAGTCAGAGAGATTAATTGACAGGTTATTGCAATAATCTCAACATGTCCCACCTATGCTTGGTTCTTTGGGGTGACCACTTCAATCCACTTCAACTGATCTTCATGTGGCCCAAATTCATTATCACTGTAGAATTTAGCTAATATTATTACTGATTGTCATTTTTATCTTTTACTGCATGGCTCTATAGGCTCATGTAATAAACAAAATAGTGTATGTGAAGATAATTAATTTAATTTATTAAGTCTGGCCATTTCTATTGTTACGATCCATGTTCACTTAGATTAACCTGGTTAATCTGATTTTAGCAAATACAGATATTAACCAAGTATATTATTATCATCATTGATCATTTTTGATCCCTTCTAATTTAAACAGTGTATCCATGAATTTTAAGTTGTGACAAGTGGGCAAAAAATACCACTCTCTGAATCTAAGCCAAAGTATAATGAATCTTTAACTCCTCAAAATTTTGAGCGTGCAATTGTTATTTTTAAGAATGTTTTTATTACTCAATTTTTCTTTCAGACATGTTAAACTCTTTGTGATCCCATTTGGGATTTTCTTGGCAAAGATAATGGAGTGACTTGTCATTTCCTTCTCCAGCCTATTTTACAGATGAGGAAACCAAGACAAAGAGGGATAAGTAACCTACCTAAGGTTATACAGCTAGTACCCAGAAGGTAATTGTGGTCCTATCGAGCATAGGTTAATAATGCTGACTCATAGTTACCAATATGAGAAACCCTTCACTTAGAAATTTGTTTAAAAAAAAAATTTGTTATTGAATGAATATGCAAAGTTTGGCTGGATCTCAGATGACATCTGCAAAAACAAGTCTGTGCACAGTCTTTGGGGATCCATCCTTCTTCTTTCTGGGTAGCATGATTCTGAAGACAGTTTGCTTTCCACTGAGGAGTTCCTCCATTTACAAACTCTTTGATTTCTTGCCTGGGTAGTAATTGTGATATCCTAGATAACATTGAGTTTAGGTAATGAGAGAAGACTAAGTAGTACTGCTGACCAAGAAGACAGGAGCTCTAATTCTTGACTTGAGTGAAGAGGCTTCATGACATAGAGCCATCCTCAAATCTAGTAATACCTGGATTCCAGTCCTAGTTCTGAACCATTCTGTCTCTGTGACACTGGACAAGATGGTTAATCAATTTGTGCTCTACCCACAAAGATTATAAGGTGCCCAGAAAGTGCTGACCTACACTGGGAGGAGAGTTCTCAGCTAGCAGTTCTTTACATAAAGAAATCACAGACCCAGGCCCTCTTCTAAATTGAATCATAGATTTAGAGCTTGAAGGGACTTTAAAAGTAAATTAGTGTACTCTCCTCATTGTACAGATGAGGACTGAGTCCCAGAGAATTTAAGGGATTTGGTGAAGATCACAAATATGTGACAGATATGATCTAGATCCTGTGCCTCCAGATCTGTGTCTTTTCACAGTTCATTTCTCCCCTTTTCCCTATTTCCCTATTTCTCCTATTTCCCATAAGCCATTGCTTTCTGTCCAATGCCCTTGCACCCTTCCTTTGCTTATCAAAATGATAGCCATAAATATTTAATGAAATAAATAAAATTATATTTTAAAAAATGATACCTACCTTTCTAAACCATAATTAAGGCTCACATCCTCCTTGACATTTTCCCCTATCTTGAGCCAGGTAATCACTTTTTCCTTATTCTTTTATAGCATTTTTTGTTTCACGGTCATTTATATTTTACCATATATTTGTGGGCAGGGGCAACGGAATGGTTCAGTGGTTGGAATGAGACAAACCTCTCCAGTATCTTTGCCAAGAAAATCCCAAATGGGATCATGACTGAAAAATGACTTTACCATGTATTTTTAGTTATTCTTTCAATGTGTACATGTTCCAATAAACTCTAGTAGTTCCCAATCATCTTCAAAATCAAATATAGATAATATAACATGTAGATAATAACAATACATTACAATAACAACAATATTCTTGGGAATGTTTTAGTGCTCTTCACAAAGTAATCCCTTCCTGTTTTTCTGATCCTCTTATACTTCATTCCCCCCTATTCTATAGCCTTTTTTCAAGTGTGACCCTCCATGTCCTAACTCTGGGGTTTTTTTCTTCATAGTACCCCATGTCTGGAAAGCTCTTGTTTCTCAACTCCACCTCTGAACTTCCTGGGGCCATGAAGGTGAAGTAAAGGCAGGAACTCACCAGAGCTCTCCTCCAAAACCTTCCAAATATCGATTCCAATCAAATTTTTACAGAATCAGAACCCACAAAAAGGTGGACTGAAACAATTTTTCCAACCAAAGTAAACTTAGAAAGTCAACAGGAAAGGTCTTTTGAAACAGGGTGGAATAGCAGGGCAATCCTGGGGCAGGCCATACTAGCATAGCCTCTGCCTTAGAAAACCAGGAGTAGGCCTTGGGACCTTTGAATCAGTGGCAGCAGAGATAGTTTCCAAACTGTACATAGACATCAAACATGACTTAGAAGGTTGGCAGGAAAGATTTGTCTCACTAGGGTGATAGAACCATGGGAAACCAGCAAACCAGTACTGGGAGTCACTGAATCATCATCAGAGTGGTAGTGGCTGTGGTAGCAGCAGGAGTGGCTGTTTCTGGAGATTTCAGCCCATAACAAACCCACAATCAGGAAGTCAAATAGCTGGTAAGAAGGAGGTCTCTTTACTGACCTTGAGGCAGAACTGAGCCAGAGTGGCCTGTGAGTGACTACAAACTAGAACATAGGCCAGGAGAGTAGTAAACACACTTCTTCTTAGAGCATACCACCTTGGAAGAACTTAAAACTTATAGGTCCCTAGGAAAATTTCTGAAAACAGTTACAGAAGCTTGGGACATTGCACTCTCCACCCTAGAAACAGAGCCTTACTTTAGCAAAGAATTAAAGGCCAAGTACTAGCCTGGGAAAATGAGCAAACAACAGAAAAAGATTCTTACCATAGAAAGTTAGTATGGTGACAAGGAAGATCAAAACACTTAAAAGAAAAAAGCAAAGTCAAAGTTCCTATGTCCAAAAGCCTCCAAGAAAAATAGAGTTGGTTTCAGATCATGGAAGTGCTCAGAAGGAATTCTGAAAATCAAGTAAAAGGGGTACAGGAAAAATTGGGAAAATAAGTGAGAGTGATACAAAAGGATGTACAAAAAGCTAATGAGGAGAATAATACCTTAAAAAGCAAAATGGGCCAAATGGGAAAGAAGGTACAAAAACTCACTGAAGAAATAATTACTTAAAATTAGATTTGAGCAAATGGAAGCTAATAATTTTATGAGAAATCAAGAAACAATCAAACAAAACCAAAAGAATGAAAAAATAGAAAACAATGTGAAATATCTCACTGGACAAACAACTGACATAGAAAATAGTTTAAGGAAAGATCATTTAAAAATTATTGGTCTATCTGAAAACCATGATTTTTAAAAGACAGCTTAAACCTCACCTTCTGTAGAATTCTTTGCCATCCATATTTTCCAGGTCCTTCCCTTTGGGATTCTGTCTCATTTAAATTGTATGTAATCTATACATGATTATTAGCAAGTTGTCTCCATCACTGAACTGTGAGTTCCTTAGGGGGAAAGACCATGGTTTTGCTTATCTTTGTATATTTTGAATGCTTAGCATAGTATCTGGCAAATAGTAAATGCTTAATAAATATTTGTTGACTGGTTGAGATCAAGTAATAGATTAATAAAAGACCATATGGAAGGATAATAGATCTAGGGCCTCAAAAGCCATTCAGTCCAAACAACTCATTTTACAGATAAAGTAAGTGGGGTTAAATAAGTTGTTCTAGGCAACACATTGGGCAAACAATTTAGTTCATGATTTGGTTTCTTCCCTTAATAATAGATTAATTACCTGCCAGTAGAAATAAGGTGGAGATGGCTCCAATATCATGATGGTAACAGGACAGTGAGTTCCTTTTATTATTCTGGTTTAGCAAGGATGTTGGTATGTGATATGGGAGAGTGATATGAATCATGAAGGAACTTGCAATGATGTCATATGAGAAACCATTGAAATCATTTCAGATTTTTAGTCTGCTGAAAAGAAACATGAAGGTTCATAGTGGGAGGAACAAAACTTCCAAATGTTTTAAGCTTTGTCATGTGGAAGACAGATTAGTCTTAAAGTGAATAGTTCCAAAGAACAAATTAAGTCAAGAAGGTAAAATTTATGAGGAGGAAGATTTCAGCTGAAAATAAAGAACAGCTTTGAAGTAATGAGACCTGTCTGAAAATGCAATGGGTTGTTTTGTGAAGCAGAGAATTCATCCATCAGTGTTCATACAGAAGACAGAAACAAAAAAATACATAACAAAACAACACAACTTCTTAGGAAAATGATATAGGAGATTTCCATATCAAGGAAAAAAACGACACAGGAGAAAGAATGCTGGATATAGAAGTAGCAGAATTGAGTTTAAATCATTCCATATTATTGCTTTTTCCTTATCCACAAAATAGAGGCATAGAATAGATGAACTCCAAGTTTCTTTTAAACTCTAAATCTATTGTCTTATGTTCTTTTGCAGTAGGGTATTGAACTAGGTAGAGGCAGCCAGGTAATTCGGTGGATAGAGTGGTGGACCTGAAATCAGGAAGATCTGAGTTCAAATCAACCCACACTTGCTGTGTGACCCTGGGCAAATTGTTCTTGCCTCAATCTACTGGAGAAGGAAATGGCAAACTACTCCACCATCTTTGCCTCTCCTCAAAATAAAACAAAAACAAAACAAAAGCTAAAAAAATCTCATGAACAGTATTGACGTGCTATAGTCCACAGGATCACAAAGGATCAGACACTACTACTTTAAAGTCCTTTCAAATCCCACCGTACTATAATAGTTATATATATATATATATATATATATATATATATATATATATATATATACACACACACACACACACACACACACACACACATATATATAACATATATATACATCCATATATAATATATAATGTTATGTATTATGTATTTATAATCCTATAATAACAATCCTTCAAAGGAAGTCAATATTCCTCACAAAAACTCTGTTCCCAGGCTCTAGTGAGGGAATATCATAGTCCCCCTTAGTCACTTATTTTCCTGAGTTTCAACTTTTTCCTCTGTAGAATGAGGGGGATGGATTGCGTGGCCTCTAAGCAACCTCAAAGCTGTCTTCCAGTTCCGAATCTATAGTTCTATTATCTCTTATTCATTTTACCTACTTTTTGTTTGCATGTAACAAAGTAATTCCTTTAAAAAGTTTTATCCTTTTTAAGCAAATGGTGTTATAAAATCAGAAATATTATTATACTTAGTTTCACATTTAGCAAAGCCTTTAATGTAGCATAAATGTCCAAGATTTCTTCTCCCAAATCAAACAAGAAAATGAAGGGGTTTGTTTGATGATTCTTCTTCCCATCCATTTTTTTTTACCCCTTCAGGTCCTTTGTTCCCAAGAATAATTGTGCTTCTAATATATTCTAAAGTGATTTCTACCACACACTTTGTTTTATAGAAGGCTTTACAAAAAATATAATTGTTTTTGATTCACAGAATGAGAACACTAGAAACTGAGTCCTGTGTTTTGGAGTCTGTCTCAAATTTGCCTTTCAACCAAAGGTCTAGACACATACAGACAAACACTCTATCTCAAATAATATCTACCTGGGAAATCTGAATTTAGCTAGAGCTTGTATTCAGAAACATCTCTTATAAGACCCTATCTTCCTTACTAGACATGAGACCAGTTTACTTTGTAATAGGGAAAATAGTATTATTTTTCATTTTTGTTCCATGGCTGGATTTAAGTCTTTTAAAATGTTAGTTGGTGCCATTTCTTGCTAATCTATTTTCCTCCTGCTGACTTACAAGCAATTTCTGAAGTCTTTGTGGAAATCATTGTTAGTCATACCTATATTTAGGACTTTAGCTAAATTGATTTGATGCCTTTGAAGCAAAAAATAAAATAAAGAATTAAGAAGAGGGGGCAAGTTTGATAGGAATGTACTTTCTCCACATTTGTACTCTTTAAAATGGAAACTTTTATTCTGTGGGTGGATTTTTAAAAAAATAACAGACACAAAGGAAAGGCTTATAACAAATGTATGTGTAATAGACTTTGAAAGAAAGACATCTTTCCTTTATAGGTTTTCCTAGAATTACCAAAGGCACTTTCTTTTTATTCTGCAGAAAAATAGTTATTAAAAAAGGATATAGTTTAAGTATTTACTGAGCACCTACTGTATAGCTAGAGGAACCAGAATAAAGCCTCAGATCTCTGATCTCTAGGTACTTACAGTCTAATTAGGCAGAAAAGGTTCCTACACTAGTAAAAAATAAATAATTGTATAATATATGTTAAGAGACTGAGTGAAAAGGGCAGACAAATACTAGGAATCCAGAGAAGGAACGAACCAGTGTGACATAGCAATTAGGGAAAGATCTAATGTAGTAGAAGGCGTTGAGTTGCATCTGGATGGATGGGTAAAATATGAATAGGCAAGGAAAAAAGAGTAGGCCTTGCTAGGAAGAAAAGTAGATAGTGGAACTGACTGGGGATTGTGAAAGCAGCAATAAGACAAGCCTGGCTAAAGCCTGGATTTAGGTAGAGTGAAAATTTGGCTGGGGGGGGGGAAGAGGGGGGATGGAAGAGGTAGATTGCAGAGAACCTTGAACACTTGACTGGAGTTTGACTGGACATAATAAGTAATTAGAAACCATAGGAGGATAATAGATCTGGAAAAGACTGAAGAGATAATCTGTCTTGATTATTTAATTTTACACAGAGAGAAATTGAATATGAGACAAGTTAACATGAACCTAGTAGTAGAAAACCAAGGATTAGGAGAACCAAGAGTCATTAGAAGAAACAAAATTCAAACCTAGGTTCAATCCTTGCAAATTCAGTGCCCTTTCCATGATACCAAGCTCCCTTGAGATCTTTTAGCAGGAAAACTCATTAATTTTTAGTAAAACTCCAAATACTGATATTTCAAGATATTTATTAAATTATATAAAGGACTTTTTGCCTTTCTGGATGTTATAATGCTCTCAGGAAAGGGAGGAGCTCTTTGGTTTGCTGTTTTGAAAGATATGTTGGTTTGTGTCACAAGTGAAATTTAATAAATGAGCAAACTAAGGCAATTTTCCATGCAAGATATCATTTATTAACAGGAACATGAAACCTGATAAGAAAGGATGGTGTCCCAATTGAACTTCTCTGGGAAACAAAGTTCTGAGCACAATCAACCTGTTAATTAGCCTATCAATAATCAATAGATTGGGTCTCTGGAAACTTTTGGAGAACAAAACCCTGCACAAAAGCTGATAGCTTCTTTATATCAATTAGCAAGATGACAAAGTAAAATATTGAACCACAAAGGTATGCCCTCTGATTGCCTATCAATGCCATATACGGTAGTGATGTCACATCACTTGGACCTCCCCTGACAAAGGCAATCCTAATTAGTACTCATTTTAATGAGGAGGTGTTTTAAGAGTTCTCAGCTTCTCCCTATTGTTCTTTATGGCTTGTTGGGGAGAGACAGAACTAATTCTTAAATGAAAGGATTAATCTGAAGCTAAAGAGGGTAGTCTGACCTGCAAATGTAGCTGACTATTCCCTTTTCTGACACTTAAGGAATGTAAATTGTTTTATGAAACTTAGCTGACTCTAGTATTCTTGGTTCAAAAACCAAACCATTTCAATCAGGTTCTCTCTGGCTTGGTACTCCCTACCTCATATACACTAGATCACTCCTAACTAGGATTACCTCATTTGATCAAAATCACACCCTTCAGAAACTGCCTGCCCTTCAGATGTGGTGTAGGTAAGAATGAGAAAAAAAGGTGACTCACAAAGAAATACTAGTTATTAAATAACATAGTACAACGTTCCTCATTTAGAGAACATTTCCAGGAGCTACCTCAAGAAGAGTATCTAGTGCAATGAAAAGAGCAATATTTTATTTAAGAGTCTAAAACTGGGTTTTGGAGGACTGATTCTACTATTTATCAGCTGCATAAATGGAGGGTGAGTCATTTCACTTTTCTGAGATTCATCAGTTTCCATTTCTGTAAAATGGCAACACTAATACATGAACTACTTAGCTCTAAAGACTTAACTCTAAAGACCTCTAAAGGTTGTGAGGAAAGCACTTCAAGAATTGTAAATTATCCCAGAATTCTGAGCTATTATATATGTGTGTGTATCTATGTATATAGATATGTAGATAGAATACTTAGATCTGTAATATCATTAGTAGAGGAGACTTCCAGATAATAAAGTTACTTTACCAATGTGGGTCAGCATCTTTTTTGAAATTTATGCCCTTAGAGTAACTCAGCATATGTAACTTGCCCACAGTAACACATGTGCCAAAAGAAGGACCTGAAGCTTGGTCTTCCTTTCTCCAGGCAGTCCACTGTCCTTTGTATTCACTCACAAACCCTGTGATTGCCTAGACCAAAACTTCTTCCTTAGCTATTTATTAGTTCTCTATGCTTGAATAAGGAATGAGGAAATTATATTAGAATGTAAGATTCTTGAGGATAGGGACTATCTCATTTTTACATTTTTATTTCTAGAGTCTAATACCATACTTGGCACATAATAGGCATTTAATAAATATTCTTTAAAATCTATTTATTCATTTTGGTTTAATTTATGACAAAGAATATGAATATTATTAGAACCAAGAACCACTAAGTGGGATGCCATCTCCTAGCCTATACTCTTTTTGGAAGCTTCTCAGGGCATCTAATTGTATTTCTCCCAGAGCTCTGGGTCCATCAGTTATCAGTGAAAAGCTCTATGCATCCTATCTGACTTACAATGTCCTCCTTCTCTGCTTATCTCTGGGATGTGAATCATATCACATTCATATAGAGAAAGCAATTTAGAATTAAAGAAATACAAAGCTTAAAGAAATCATATTGTCTGGGCCAGCCCTTCAGCCTTCAGATGAAGCTGATAAAACCCAAAGTTAAAAATTACTCATATTTATGTCACCTTTACAGAAACAAAGTGCTTTATAACATTAGAACTCTGATTAATGACAGTACTAATCATTGTTCCAAAAATTGAAGATGAAATAGTCATTTTTCCTGAAAGAAAGATCACAAACATTTTTTTTTAAAGGCCAAAGTAGGAATGTGATTTGCTTGCCTATGTATATTTGTTACAAGAGTTTTGTTTTCATTTTTTAAAATTTGAGATGGGGAACAAGAGGTAGGACTAGTGGTAGGGTTTTCAGGACAGGAAGGAAGGAAGAAAAGAGAGAGACAGACAGAGATACAAGAAAAGAGGAAAGGAAGGAAGTCATTGAACTATTTTTTAAAAGTGCAGAAAACAAACAAACAAAACTAAAGCCAGAAGCAGACAAACTCAGCTCAAAAATTACATGTGAGATTTATTATATACTTAAAAGGAAAAGTACAATGCACGTAATAGACAATTGTGATTTCATTTATGATCCTCTTTTTCTGTTCTATTTTGTATATGGAAATCTTTGTTATATTCAGTGTTAGTTAAGTTTAGGGGAAAAAAAACCCAAATTTAATGAAAACCCTAAAGTCTTTTAGATTGGAGCCTGACAAAAGCCTAAATCACTATCTTCATTTAACAGATGGGGAAACTGAGGCCCAATGAAATTAAGAAACAAGTAAATGTCAAATTTAGATCTTTCAACTACCAGGAAATTAGTTTTTCCACCCTAATGCCTACCTAGGTTTCTTCACTCAATGAAGGATTTAAAAGCACTTAACAGAGACCAATACAAGATTGGACTAAACTTCCTGATTCTTTCCTGCTAATTTAATCTACTTCATGACATTATGCTAGTTTGACCTATATGGAGAACATAAAAAAAGAGGAATTATTAGTTGAATCATAGCATAAATCATGTCAAAATAAAAAAAAATTCACAAGATGCCTGTATAGGTCTCTGAGGGAAATTTCTGTAATTCTGCTTGTATGACACTGTTCTAATAAGTGAAGAGAGGAAGACTTTGGGGTTGGAATTCAAAACCTTTGGGTAGAAAAGTCTGTGGATCAGTCATCACATGGGGAGGTCATTATGGGTTCATTAATATAGTTAATCCAAGAGAGGAGAATATGTTTTGTGGACAGTGGATCTACTTCCTGGAGAAGCTACATAATGCCCTCCTATGAACTAGTAGAAGGGAATGTTTGGTATGCTTTCTCTCTCTCCGATTTCTGAATCCTGCTGTCTGACACGATTATATGCCACATGCCATGAAACATTCTTGGATAACACCTGCTTGGGATGAGTAAAAAATAGAACTGCTTGCTTCTCCTGTTTTAGGTGGATTGCTCATGTTTGCCTCCAGCTTTGGACAAAGACCTTTCTTCTCGGGCATTCCCTTATTCTCAACCCCTGAATGAGAAAATCAAACAACTTAGGGTTCATACATCTTATTCCAGAGACAATGCTAAAATCTGATTCCAAAGAACATAATATCATGTGATGAAATATAGATAAAAAAGTATGAAGACACTAATCAGCGCTTCTGAGGACTAGAGATAAGTTGGCACAGAATGTCCAGAAAAATCTAAACAGAGACTCCATTTGAGTTTGCCAGCTTTTGATGGCAGAAATGATGGGTGGGAGTGAGGAAGGAGTATGATGTTGATTATACGTTGTGCACCCTTACCTATCCACCTCAATTTCCTTCTTCAAATGATTTCATTTCAGTAATATGATTGTATCTCCCCATATACAGATAGTGCTCTGGAGATGTTCTAAGACAAGATGAGCCAGAATCAAATAAATCCAAAAAAAATTAAGGGTTATAATTTAATAGTATTTTTTCTTTCTCCCTTGAATGTTTTCTTCATAATCCTTTTTGAGATTTTTTTTTTTTTGCAGATATTCAACATAATCAATCAACTCTGTTTAGAAAACTCATGATTTTACCAATTAGTAAAATTAGTGATTAATTTGACCTGGACAGGACTGACATTTTATTTCTTTCCTGCTTTTAAAAAAATGGTTATCAAGCAATTTGATTCAGATCTGTGAAATTATGTTTGGCTTTCCTAGTTAGCCAATCAATCATTTGAGTGAACAAGCACTTATTGAATACAATTCACTGTGGAAGATACATAAGTTTAAGATGTGATTTTTGGTATGGTATAATGGAAAGAATATGGGCTTTGGTGTCAAAGGACTTGGGTTCAAATCAAACCCCTGATTCATTTTAGCTGTGTGGGTTGGTCAAATCATTTTACCCCCATGGGCCTCAGTTTTCTGATCTGGAAAAAAAAAAATGAGGCTGTTAGATTTAATGGCCTTTTAGTTCTCTTCTAGCTCAAGATTTTGTTCAGGATAGTCTAGAGAGAGAAATAACCCAGAGATAGCTAGATACATGCAGATATATACAGAATAGATGGAATATAATCTGAAAGGTGAGACATTAGAGACTGGGGAGCCCAGGAAAAATCTCCTGCAAAAAGCCTTGAAGTGAGTCAAGAAGAGCATTCATACCTTTAGGGAAGCTAGTACAAAAGCAATGAAATGAGGGATGGAATGTACTCTTTGAAAGCCTGTAAATAAGCCAGTACAGCTGGATTGCAGAGTGCAAAAATGGAAATAAAATGTATAAAGTTTAGAGAGGTAGATTGGGTTTAGATTATGAAGAGCTTTAAATGATAAACAGAGAGTTTTACATTTGATCATAGAGGAAATAGGGAGCCATTGGAAATTGTTGAATAGGCAGATTTACATTGCAGAAAAATTATATTGAGTTGAATGGTGGTTGGATTAGAAGAAGAAGTGACATTAGGCACAGAGACCAGCTAAAAGACTCTTATAATGGGGTATATAAGTGATGATAAGGTCATAAGAAGTGATGAAGACATGAAGAATAAAGTGTTAATCCAAGACATATTTTGGAGGCAGAAAAAAAAAATAGTTAGATAATAAGGAATGAAGGAGAAAAAAAGAATCAGAGAGGAGGCCAAGATCTCTAGCATGAGAGACTAGAAGAATGGAAATTCACAGAGATGGGGTATTTGATGGAAAAAGAACTTTATATTGGCTCCTTGGGACTGCCACTTGTCTAGAGGCAAAGTGCTATCAACCTCTGATCAGCATTAGGAACCACATGAATCTATTCATATTTAGGCTATCTGCCACTTCCTTAAGCTTTCTGTGTTCTCTCCCTCCCACCTAACTAACCCTCTCCCCCTTCACCCCCACCAAAATCAACTCCAATATAAACAGTTCAAATGAGAGCCAAACCTCTCCCTCCCAAAACACCAATTAAGAAACAGATTCTTTTAAAAATTTCTGGAGCCAAAAAACATCTTGGGAGAACTTAGTCCTTCTCTCTGCCTCCAGGTCTAACTGTCTGTGTGGAAACATCCCAGGGAGAGGTGATAATCAGTACTGTATTTGAAAACCTTGGAAAGAGGAGATTCCACAATCTGTTCCCTCCTCTTCCCACCCCACTCCCCCAAACCTTCACTTTGATGATTACTGGTTCTTACAGTGAGGTTGTTGTTTTCTCCAAGTGCCCCAGTTTATTAAGGATGAAGCAATCTGGCAGATCACAAAAAAGACAAATAAATGTCCTTGTCAGAAGGCACGCCTTTCTATCTTTCCCTTCATGGGATAATGCTTTAAAAGTTAATGAACTTGGAAAGAGTCAGTATAAAAGGGATGCAGGGAGGCTGCATGCTAATAGTCTGTTGGTGAAGCAACAATTTTGGAAGGCAATTTGGAATTATGCTAAGAAATTGATTAAAATGCCCATATCCATAGGCAATCACTTATCCTCGGGAAGCTCCAGTTATTTTATTTGCACAGTAGAGATACTATATTTATTCTACTTACCTCATCGAATTGTTGTGAGGATTAAAGGCAATAATGTAAGCAAGGTATTCTTCAACTCTAAAGGACTGTGAAAATGAGAGCTATTGATATTTTAAAAGCCAAATCTAGCTATGGTTCTTTCCCCTTTAGACTGATTACCTTATTACAACCTATTTTCAAACTGATCAGCTTCTTCACTCATGTCCCAACTTGTCAGCGATGTACCATAGTAATAGAGTAACAGAGTTTAGAATCAGGCAATAGTTAATCAATCGCCTTTTCAGCCTGTCATGACCCCATTTGGGATTTTCTTGGCAAAGATATTGGGATAGTTTGCCATTTCCTTCTTTAGCTCATTTTACAGATGAGAAAACTGAGGCAAACAGAGTTAAGTGAGTTGCCCAGGATCCCATAGCTAGTGTCTGAATGTGGGTTTGAAATCAGATCTTTCTGATTCCAGGTCTGGCACTCTATCTAATAACCCAGGAATCAGGCCAAATTGAATTGAAACATTTCCTTACTATATGTGACTTTGGGAGACTACTTTAACCTGACTTTCCCCATCTATAAAATAGTGATAATAAATAGTAACTATTTCACAAATGAGAGATATATGAAGTGCTTTGCAAACCTTAAGTTCTATATAAGGTCTGTCTACTTATTATAACATTTCCTAATTTTTCCCCTCATTATTATGGTAGACATCTGTAGCAGCTTCCTTTTTAATTCTCTACCCTCCCAAATCAGTCCATCCTTATTCTAGAGAGCTTATCATTTAATTATAAAATGGACCATGATCCCATAACAAAAGATAAAAAAAAAGAAATTCCATTAAAAATGTAGAAAATGTGAATATTTGGGAGTCTGATTGCTAAAAGAAACCCAAGAATCATAAAAGTTATATCTAAACAACTGGAAAATATCAATTGTTCATGGATAGGCTGAGATAATATAATAAAAATTATAATTTTACCTTAATTACTTAATTACTGGCCAAACTATCAAAAATTATTTTATAGAAGTAGGAAAAAATAGTAACAAAATTCATCTGGAAGAACAAAAGGTTAAAGAGTATAAAGGAATTTTTTTTTTTTAATGCAAAGGAAGGTGACCCAGCTATACCTGATCTAAAACTGTATTATAAAGCAGAAGTCATCAAAATCATTTTGATGGGGGAACCCTGAAACTGTCCTGACCTGGGAGGGGGAAGCCATGAGGTAAAGGCTTGAGAAACTCTCCTTGAAACTCTCCCCTGGGAGAGGCCTGTGTCGGGGAATCAAGATAAAGTAATTTCATTCTGTTATTTTGGTGGCTATTGATCTCTATTGAGCTGAAAACTGGCTCAGGACCACTCCTAGTAAATGGTCTTATTCTACTGGAAATCTAGGCCTGGGGGCAGTGACAGCATTGAGGGAATCTCTTTGGGTTGAAGCTTCAGTCTCAGATTTTCTTATAAAAGTGGCAATTTAAACTAATTTCTTTGCAGAGACCCAAAGCAGGAATCATGCCATGCCAAGAGCTCTCTCCTTGGCATAGCTACCTGAGAGGACCCCCTGCTGATGAGGAGATACCCTTTTCTCAGTGATAACTCCTCTTTATCTCTCTGCCAGGATTCCTCTGCTAGACCTTTACTTCTATCAGGACCTTGCCAAGGAGGAAGTCAGCCTCCTATCAAAAGCTGACTTCTCAGTGCCTATAAACTTCTTTTGGGCAGTCTAACTTTTCAGATTCGTGAATTCTTTCACATTGGACCCGGGCTAACCAGAAGGGGTTCCCACAGCTGTCTACCTTGTGTCAAACTCATCAAGTGAATGGCTAAGAAATAGACTGAGGGAACAATGGAATAGGTTAGATACACATGACATAATAATCAAGGCCTATAATAATCTAATATTTGTAAACTTCCTAAATACAAACAAAACCAATGCCATCAAGATTAGAAAAGAATTAGAAAATTCATACCCAGTGTTTCTAATAAAGTCTTTCTTTCTAAAATATATAGAGAACTGAGTCAAATTTATATGAATATAAGTCATTATCAGTTGATAAATGATCAAAAGATATGCACAATTTTCAGATGAAGAAATTAAAGCTATTTCTAGTTATATGAAAAAATGCTCTAAATCACTATTGATTAGAGAAATGCAAATTAAAACAATTCTAAAGCACCACTTCACGCTTCTCAGATTGACTCTCAGATTGACTAAGATGATAAGAAAAGAAAATGATAAATGTTGGAAGGAATGTGCTAAAACTGGGACAGTAATGCACTGTTGGTAAAATTATAAACTGATCCAAACATTCTGGAGACAATTTGGAGCTATGTCCAAAGGGCTATAAAATTGTGCAGACCCTATCATCCAGCAGTTTCCCTACTGAATCTGTATCCAAAGAAATTATTAAAAAAGGGGAAAGGGCTCACATGTGCAAAAAATGTTTGTAGAAACTCTTTTTTTTTTTTGCTTGTAAGGAGTTGGAAATTGAGGGGATCTCATCAATTAGGAAATTGCTGAATAAGTTGTGGCATATGAATGTAATGAAATATATTGTTCTATAAGAAATGATAAGCAGGCTCATTTCAGAAAAGCCTGGAAAGACTTGAATAAATTGATGCTGAATGAAGTGAGCAGAATTAGGAGAACATTATACATAGTAATAGCATTATGTGATGATCAGCTATAATAGATTTAGCTCTTCTCAGCAATTCAGTGATCCAAGACAATTCCAATAGACTTGGAGTTGAAAATGCCATCCATATCTGGAGAGAGAACTATGGAACTGCTGGTGAGTGAAGTGAACAGAACCAAAACACCCATTGTACACAGTACCAGCAACATTGTGTAGTGATCAACTATGATAGACTTAACTCTTCAGCAATACTGTAATCTGCAACAATTCCAATAGATTGTGACAGAAAACGCCATCCACATCCATCGAAAGAACTATGGAGACTCAATCCAGATCAAAGCATTCACTTTTTTGTTTTTTCTTTCTCATGGTTTTTCCCTTTTTTATGATTTTTCTTGTACAACATGGCTAATATGGAAATATATTAAAAATGATTATACATTGTATGTGTGTATATATATACACTATATGCTCTACACACAGCACACATGTGCCAATATATAAACATATATGTATACATATAAATATGTATGTATATGAAATATACACCTATACATATGTAAAAATTATTATGCATATATAATATATCAAATCGCTTGTCATCTTAAGGAATAGGAAGAGGAAGCAAGGAGGGAAAAAATTTTGGAACTCAAAATCTTAAAAATTATATGTAATTGGAAAAAATAAAATGTTAAGCTTAAAAATGTTTTAAATGAACTAGGAAAGAAATTGTAATTCATAACTTCATCCCTGGTGCAAATTTATGTAAAGGAGAAAGATGATAATACCCAGGTGAAGAAAAAGTATATTTAGAACTTGAGTAATCATTCAGAGATATTAATAGCATTTTGGAATTATGGAATACATTGCCTTTGGCTCAGAGTACTTTAAAAATTAGTCTATCCAGTCTTTCCATGCTTGGAGAAAATGTTGGGCAACATTTATTGCTATTCTGTTTCACAGATACTAAGTATACTTAGAGATACTAAGATACTTAGAGATACTAAGGCATTAAGTAACTGAAATCTTTGTACAAGTTCTGAGGGTGTAAGAACTCACTTTCTGTCTCTGGAAGCTTCTAACCAGTTATGAGCTAAATTTTTTTTTTCAATGTCTTTTTTTTTTTTTTCTATTAGTATTTTTTCTTGTTGGTAAGTGAGGTGGTTAACTCTTTCACAATCAGTGCCATGTACTGATCATTTTTCAGGACTCAGCTCTCATCTGACTTTTCAAGACAGTTCAACTTCTAACTTCTACAGTAAAAACTGATCTCTCTCAGCTGCTCATGCTTTCCTTCTATAAGATTAATCTCTAAGATTAAATTAAGATTTTTATATCTTGTATTTTCATGGTTATTCATATTCTTCTTTGTTAAAATGTAAGTTACTTGAGGGTAGATACTGTTTTTGCCTCTGTATATTTAGTTCTTAGTACAATAATTGGTACACAGAAAAGTACTTAATAAATACTTCATAATTGTGTTAATTTTTACTTTTTAAGATTTATTTTTAGTGATGTGTCAAAGTAGCATGACTCCAAGAAAGGCTGAATTTCTCCCAATAGTGTTTCACTAAAGTAAATAAAAAAGATTGAAACATTAAATGTATCCTGCCAGATTGTTGGCCTTTCTTATTCCTGGCCAGTCAATTGTGTGGCACTAGATTTGAGAGACAACTTGAAGAAAGACACTATCTGCATCCAGAGAAAGAATAGATAAATAGAAGTATATATAGAATAATTTTACATATATATGTGTATATATAGGTATATGTATATATATATACTTATAAATACATGCATACATATACATTCCAATTTCTAATAGAAGTTTTCTGGGGGATGAAGGGAAAAAAAGAAAAAAAAATTTACATGACAACTTTGTTGTATATTTAGAAGAAAAGCAAGTTGTACACAAGGGATTTGCAGTTTCATGTGTAGTAATCTTTTTATTATATTATGTTATGGAAATGATTTTTAAAATCACATAAAAAGAAGGAGGAAAAGTCAAGTTAATGGGCATTTTTAGGACACATGACATGCCAGGCATTGTGCTAAATGCTGAAGATACAAAGAAAGGCCAAAAACAGTCCCTGACTTCATTTGAGCTCATAATCTAATGGGAAGACTAAATGCAAATAACCATGAATAAGCAAGTTATGCACAAGATATATTAGAGGTCATTTTCAATTATCTCCAATTAAAGGGGATTAGGAAAGACATTTTGCAGAAGATAGGATTTTGGCTGGGACTTGAAGGAAACCTAGCGGTAGAGATAAAGAGGAAGAATATTCCAGGGATAAAGGAAAATCAGTATAAATGAATGGCAATGGAGTGTCTTGAGGAAAGAAGAGCAAAGAGGCCATTATTCTTGGTTCACACTTGGAGGATAGTAAAATATAAAAAGATTGGAAAGGTAGGAAGTGTTTAACTTATGAAAGACTTTCAAAGGTGAACAAGATTTTATATCTGTTCCTGGAAATAATAAGGAGTCACTGGAATTTATTGAATTTTATTTTTATTGAATTTTATTTTAATTGAATTTATTGAGTGACATGGTCAGAGATGTGCTTTAGGAAAATCAATTTGACATCAAAGTGGAGGATGGAGTAAAGCAAGGACAGCTTTGAAGCAGAAAAACCAACCAGCAGGCTATTATAATAGTCCAGGCAAAGTGATCCTACACCTGAGTGGTGACAATGTCAGAGAAGAGAAAGGGGTGGATTCAGAAGATATCAAAAAAGCAGAATTGACACTACTTGACAACAGAATGTATATATGGAGGTAGAGTGAACAAGAAGTAGAATAGGCCATCTGGGTTTCAGATCCAAGTAACTGGGAAGAAAATGGTGTCCTTGATAAAATAAGAAACCTAGGAAAGAGGGAAGCACAGGGGAGAGGGCAGATAATGTATCCGGTCTTGTATGTGTTGAGTTTAAACAGTTTATGGGACATCTAGTTTGAGATATCCAATTGGCAGTTGGAAATGTGAGATCACAGGTCAGGAGAGAGATTAGGACTGGATAAAGATATTTGAGACTTCTCTGCAAAGAGCAGAGGAAAAGGAGCTAATGAGATCATCACCTGGGAAGTAATGTGAATGGGTATCTGTCCAAAGTTATCTTTGGAGATATCTGTGGTATAACAGAGAGATTTGAGTCTGAAGTTCAAAGATCTGATGAAAGATTAGTTTCCTGACTTGTCTATTTTCTTTACTGATGGATAAATAAATAATAAAAAGGATTAGACTAAATGTGCTGAGATCCTTCTAGCTTGAAATCTATGAATCTGTGATATAAGCTTTGCCACTTATTTTTGTGGGTAATGTTGGAGAAGTCACTTATTATCTTTGCCTCAATTTCCTCATTTTTCAGATGAAGATAATAGTATTTCTATAGTATTGAATAGTATTTGACCATATCAGGGAAGAGGTCATAAAAATCAAGTAAGATAATTAATACAAAATCTATATAAATTTCAGCTATTACTATCATTTTCCTGTTGCCATAGTGCATGAAATCTCACAATTAGTGGGGTTTCAAGTTAGCTATTTTATGGGATTTAGAGTTGGAATGTTACTTAGAAATTATTAAATGAGAACCCCCCCTTTTTTAAACTGAATTATTTTTCAATTAGCAATTATTCATTTTCTCTCTCTTTCTCTCTCCTCCTTTACTCTGGTGGGGAAAAAAGGTAAAACAAACCTTTGCAACAACTATGCACAATCAAGCAAAATAAATTGGCTGCATACAAAAATATGTCTCATATCACATCTTTTCCAGGAAATAGTTAAGCTGCTCAGTTTTCAGGTGAGACATAGAGAGCATAAATCACAGAAAGTGATTGTGTAAAGTTACCAAGTAGTTAGTATATCACTTGAGGTGTGAACTTCCCCACTCACATACTTTTTAAAGAAGCTAATATATTTGGGAATGGTGATGCATTATGTGTGCATATTTAAGTATGATTGAGTTCACCCAATTGTATTGGATTTCTGGAAGATGAAGGGAAGGCCAGGACAAATTTCACCTAGTTGGCTAATTCACTTGCCTTCTCCATTCTAAGCAGCCCAGCATAAAAGCCCTTAATGTCAATCCAAGTGTGGAGCTACATATTCAGCTGCATCCCAGGATCTGGAATCTGTGAGACTGGTAAAGGGACTTTAAAATAGAGTCTGTCTATTATAGAAACAGTTTGTATTTTGGTGCTTAAGATTTTGCCTGGCCTAGGTCCTCATTAGTGCTGAATGGACAGCAGTTGTTTACATTCTTCTTTCTGAGTTCAAATCCAGCCTAGACACTTGCTAGATGTGTGACCCTGAACAAGTCACTGTTGACCTCAGTTGCTTTTCTACACAATGAGTTGGATGAGGAAATGGCAATTCACTTCAGTATCTCTACCAAGAATGGGATCATAGTCAGACACAACTGAAAAAATGACAATAATACTTAACATAATTAGCATCCAAGTAAGAGCATCCATTGACACCCTTCCTCTTGTCAAGCAATCCCCCAAAAGATATTTCTCTGAGTCATAAGTAACCCATACTTGGTCAATTTAACTATCTCCAATATCCTCCTCATGATCCTTGGTTTATAAAGACTGACAGTAGTTAAACCCATGTTACTTGTAGCTTGATTAATGCAGCCTATTATATCCAGCCAGAAACTAAACATCTTAATAAAATTATCATATTCCAATATTCATTCTTCTGGAAAGATAGTAGGTGGCACAATGGGTAGATTGTTAGTTTTGATGTTATGAGGAATCTATGTTTAAATCCTGCCTCAAACACTTAATAGTTGTGAAGTTCCGGGCAATTCATCTAACCTCTCTCAGAATGTTTTCTCAATTATTATATGAAGATAATAATAGCACCTACTTTACAGAGTTTTGAGAATAAGTGAAATGCCATGGATAAGCCACTTAACAGATCTTAAAGTTCTATATAAATACTAGCTAATTATTATCATCACCACCACCACTGCCACCATTATTGCTATCATCATCATCTCCATCCCCATCATCCTTGTCACCATCATCATCATCATCATCATCATCATTATCTTGGTCTAATCCAAACACTAGGAACAAATTTGCACTGTGTTGTCAATAGGGTGATGGACAGCCTATAGAGTCCTCTTTCCCTCTGAACGACCTGGCCTTTCATAGTGATACAAAGGTCAAGGTGGAAATCTAATAAAGACTAACCATTCCTGGACATCCGATTTGACTGGAGTTCTATAGGGACAAAAAACTGAGCTAACTCTCTGAGTACAATTTGCTAAGAAACCTTTTTCAAGGTGTGGGGTTTTTTTGTTTGTTTTGGTTTGGTTTTTTTGTGCTGGTAGGCTCATATGAGCCCAGCAATATTTATCTATGACTCCCTTATCTTGCAAATAATAATCTACTCTCCCTACTGGCTCCAGTTGAAATTCATATGGCTCCCACTTCTAGCTCTACTCTCAGAGATACTTTACTTACCACTCACTTACTAAAGAATACTTCAAAGGAAGTTTATGTGGTTTCTACCACTTTCCACTAGAGAACAAATGGGAAAAGGAGAATATCTAAAAGAATCCCAAAAGGAAGAGGGTATCAGGTAAAACCAGGATAATATCTTCAATCATTGAATTGAAATAAGACCGCAGCTTCTTAAATTAAGGATAAGACACTGCTTTTTGTAATTAGGATAGTCTATTAGACCTGAGAAGCAACCTTTCCCTATTTTTAGCAAAATTCATGACCTTGAACTTCTAGATGAAATAGACCAAAGCTAATTGGCCAGAGTATAACACTGAGTTCTGATTTATTCACCTGCTGTTTGCCATACAGCCCAAGAGCAAGGAAAGGTAGGTGAGAATTGAAAAGCCTTTATTGAGGATTTATTGGTGTGATTTGTTAGTCTGTCCTAGGATGTGTAAACCTATTTATTTTCTGATTTGTAAATCAAAGGTTTTCTGTACCACGGAGGGAAGGCAAATCTGATGTTAAAAACTATAGTTTATAAATCAGGACTTTGTTCTTAAGATTTGCTGTCAGAAATTTATGGAGTCAAACATAAATTTAGTTTATCTTATATTTCCTTTAAAGCCAAACTGGGCTCCCCTGCATGCTTCTTGTTATCAGTCAGTTGTTCTCCTGGATTGCAAGTCTGGAATACTTTGAAGAGCCTTGTCAAAAATGCAGCTAGTTGAGACTTGGTGGGTCTGGACTTTAACTATTTCAAGCTCAGATGTTCTGGGCTATTCTAGTTTCAGGCTCAGAATTATCCTGGATTATATCCAGTTTTGATGATTACAACTTGTGTGGTATTGAACAGTCCTTTACCTTTCTTGGATTAACTTTACTCATGTATAAAATGGGAGAATTACATTAGTAAATCTCTAAGTTGCCTTCAAGTTTTAGGTATAGCAGATTTTATGCTATTCAACAAGTGTCTACTGTGGACAAGGTACCAACTCGATAACTATTACAGATAAGTAATAGTGTGCTCAATACTGAAGATGGGAAGACACAAAATGGCCCAATCACTGCCATCATAGATTCTGTATTGATCTTCCTGCCTGAGATCTCTCACCATGTCAATATATCCTCCACCCTACTTGTGAAACTCATATATGATCATGTAACTTCTCTATTCAGTTGACTGTAGTGACTGCCACTGACTCTAGGATCAAATAGAAATTCTTCTATTCAAATTTTAGAGTTCTCTACAAGCTGATTCTAATCTGTCTTTCACTAGACATTTTGCCCCATCCCACACTTTGCAATCCAGTTAAATTTTCAATGTCTTGGCTCCTCAAACATAACACTCCGTTACTATCTCTAATCCCTCAAACTAGCTGGTACACATTCTTCCCAGAGTCCCTTTCTTTCTTTAAGACTCAGCCAAAGCTCATATGTTGTTTTCTTGTGGAGCTGAAGCCAGGAAAAAATAAAAGATTGAAGATGGTAGGGAGGAGAAAAGCAAGGATTCAGGAGCCAAATGAAGCAACTACCTCCCTGTTTGTCTGCTTCCCATTCCAGGGAAGAGAATGCTGGACTCACCACTGAGTGCAAGCAGGAGAAAGGAGCTCTGCAGAGAAAAGTGCTGACTGCAAATATATCTGATACCTGTCCTGCTCTCTTCTCTGTTCTAATTTTTCTTCCCATACTTCATGGCATTATCTCGTACATCCCACTTTGGAGACCACTAAGCTAAGAGACAAGCCTATAGGTAGCTGGGTAACACAATTAAGTGCTGGGCCTAGAGTCAGGGATATTCTCCTTCCTGAGTTCAAATATGGACTGAAATAACTTACTAGCTACATGAGCTTCAACAAGTGACTTCAACCTGTTTGTCTCAATTTCCTTATCTGTAAAATGGGCTGGAGAAGGAAATGGAAAACCACTCCAGTGTCTTTGCCAAGAAAACTCCAAACGGGTTCATAAAGAGTTGGACATGACTGAAATACAACTAAACTGAATTAATTGTAATTCTAGTTCTATACAGCATCTTGGTTTATCTTTCTCTCTGCCAACCAAGAGTAAATCTCTTTTATCCCCCCATAAGGTGAAAATCACACAGGTATATGTTTATAGCGATGACCTTCAGGGCACCACCCAAATGGGTAGAAGTATTACATTTCTTTTACTTCCTTCCTTATTTCCTTTTACTCTTCCTAGAGTCTCTCTTGACTCAACTGTCATGTTCAGAAAAACACTATATTCTTGGTAGTTCCTGATACTCAGCTCCAGACAATCAGGAATAAACTTACTCCTGCCACCATATTGCAGCAATTTTCAACTATTTCCTACTTGTACTTTATTGAAGTAGCCTATAGAGATTTTTGGTAGAACCTTGGCAATGTGGAGCTTTCATAGGCAATAATCTTCCTAATGAAGCTTTTTAATCAAGGAAAGAACAAACAGGAAAGCCATCTCAAAAAAAAAATAGTTATGTGAAGTTCTAACCCATACCTATCACTTTGGAAGGCTCTTGCTACAACTGTTATAATACTTAGTTATCCCCAGGAAATGAAAAATCTTTGCTTTGGAGGGAATGACAGAAAACACACACACTTGAGTGCTTTGCTAGGATACAGATTTTAACTTCATTGATTGGTTTTGATGATTGATTGTGGTTATTATCAGGTCTGGAGTTTTTTCTTGGAAAGGAACTACTAGGCAGTGATTCATGGGGTATCTGCTAAGCCAAAGGAGGGTACAGAAGTTCTGTGGAAGAGGTGAGTTGGTGTAGCATAATTAATCAATCAAAAACATAGATTAAGCAATTACTGTATACCAGGCACTATACTAGGCAAGTGAGAATGGTGCAAATACAAAATATGAAACAATCTTTATTTGAAAGGAGCATACATTCTATGGGAGAGAATTAAATATATAAGTATATATAGAAGAAGTACAAAATCATTAAAACCATATTTGGAAGGGAAAAAACTCATATTTGGAGTATCTAGAAAAGCTTCACATAGAATATACTATTTAAGCTGAGTTTTAAAAGAAGAGAGAAACTCAATGAGGCAGAAGTAAGGAAGGAATGCCAGACAAGAAGGATAAGAGAAAAGAGAATATGTTGTAGTGAAAAACAAGAGAGAAGGCTGGTTTGGTTGGATTGCAATGTTTAGGAGGGAGAATAATGTTCAATGCAGAAAGATAGATTTGGGGCAGATTGTTTGGGCTTTCTTAGCTAAGCAGACGAGTCTGTATTTTATCCTAGAGGCAACATGGAGCCACTAGCATTGACTCTATAATAGTTCACATGGTTTTAGAAAATCATTTTTGCAGCAGTGTAGATATAGAAACTGGAGTGGAAGGGAGAGAGACTGGAAGCAGAGAGAAGGAGGAGGAGGCAATTGCAATAATATACTTAAGAGGTGATGAAAGCCTCAACTAAGAGGGTAACCATGTGAGTGGTGATAACGAGTTGCATTTGAAAGAGGGTATAAAGATATAAATGGCAAGATTTGGAAACTGATAGGATTTGGGGGATAAGATTCAGCCAGGGGGCACAGTGAATAGAGGACCTGAGTTCAGATCTGACCTTAGACACTAACTAGTCAGTGTGACCCTGGGCAAGTGACTTAACTCTGCCTAAGTTTCCTCATTTGTAAAAATGAGCTGGAGAAGAAAATGACAAACTATTTAGGTATCTCTGTCAAGAAAACCCTAAAGGTGGTCATGAAAAATAACTGAGATATGAAATGTCCAGTGAGCACCTGGCAGTGCTGGAACAAAACTTGGAGAGAGATTGAGAATTTCTAGCAGGCTGACTTTACAAGCTGCATGAACAAGTCAGGTCCCTATTTAACAGTCTGACCTTTGCATTAATGTCTAGGTGACTAACTCAATGGTTTCTCACTATAAGCAGGTTTTGATGGGGTTAGAACATGAGGATGCATCTGAAGAAAGGAAGAACACAAGCAACAGAGGGAAGCATGAGACAGAGGGAGGGGGAAGGATACACAATGATTCTAAATTTCTGTATTTAAAACAAAAATGATAAGGATTATTTTTAAAATGGAAAGGAAAAATGAGGTTTGTGAGGGTTGTCTGCCAAAACTGCTCTGAGATTTCCTTTTTGAAGCTGAAGTCTGCCAAGGAGGTTTTGGTGTTTGATGCCAAAATATTCTCTTGGCTTTTGGTAGTGACAAATGCAGTGCCCAACACTAGCCTTCTCAGATGCATTTTCTGTCATTTTCACACATTGTCAGTCACTACAAGGTCTGACTGTCAGCCCAATCTTGTGAGAAGAAGACACTGCCCATTGCACAAAGGGAGAGGATGGGACTATTTTGTCTTCCTTTCATGTGAATTCATTCTTCTCTATAGAAACTAAATAGATGCAATTTTCATAGTTAATAATAACAGTGGCTCATATTTATTAGTGTTTTAAGATTTACAGATCACTTACACATATTATGTCATTTGTTGATCTTGACAGTCCTGTGATATAGATGCTATTATTATTATTCCCATTTTTTAGATGAGAAAGCTGGAATTAAGTGATTTGCTCATGGTGACATATCTACTATTAAATGCTAGAGTCAGGATTTGAACTCAGGTCTTCCCCAACTTTCAGTCTAATGTTCCATCCATTACATCATGTTTTTTTTTTTGGTTGTCCAGTTATTTTAATTGTGTCTGACTCCGAATTTGGAGTTTTCTTGGCAAAGATACTGGAGTGGTTTGCCATTTCCTTCTCCAGCTTATTTTATAGATGAGGAAAAGGAGGCAAATAGGGTTAAGTGACTTGCCCAGGATTACACAGCTAGTAAGTGTCTAAGGCCAGATTTGAACCCATGAAGATAAGCCTTCCTGATCCCAACTCCAGTGTTCTATCCACTGTGCCACCTAATCGTCTCAGTACTACACTACGCTACAGGAATGGAAAATCTGTGAGGATGTCATGCTCATTAATATCATGTTTTCAGATTATTTTTGTAGTCTAACTATAAGGGAATATATGTAGGAGTCTGTGAACTCTAATGTGCTATATAAATGTCAGTTATTATTTTATTGTTATTATTATCAGATGAAAGTTAATAATGTCACTATCATTCTTATGCTAAATGAGGATCAGAGAAGTGTAAATGATGTGGTCTCAGCATTAGTAAACCTGGGTTTGAATACCAAACCTGTACATTACATTTATTAGATGTGTGATTTAGGTAAATCACTTAACCATTCTGTAAAGTGGAGTCAATACTCTTTATACTTAATCTATATCATGGGAATATTGTGAGAGAAATAGTTAAGAACAGTAAAGCTTCTAGAAATGTAAGATATTATATATAACAGTTGTTGGAATAGTGGAGAGAATACTGCGGCTAAAAAAAAGAATACCTGCTAAGTGGTATATAAATATTACTATTATTATTATTAATTATTCAACTAGAGTGTGATCTTTGACTAAACTTATCTTAAAAGTATGAAAATATTGTTATGTGTATATAAGGAGCTTTCCAAAAACCCCATTGGGAAGATTTGGGGATGACAACTATACCTCTAGATGGGGAAGTAGTCCCCCCCCAGAAGGGACTATTGAAGGACAGAGATGAAAAAAGACAGGTATTTATAGGACAATTCATGTTTAGGGGAATGGCAGCTTTAGTCATAAACATCTCTACAATGTTCTCAAGTTGTGATCCAAGATTGTTCATTTGGGAGATATTGCAAGGGGGAATTTAGCTGAAGGCCAGTGACCCCAAGATTCATTTGTGTCACAAGATAGAATGGAAGGTGCTTATTCAATGACTGTTACTAATGCTGATCTATATATCATACCTATGACATAAATTTGACCTCGCTGTATCCTGTTCTGACTAGTTTGAGATATAAGGAAGGATTAATTTGGGAGTGGACTAGGAATCCCAGTAGATATTTTAGAGGGCAAACCACATGGTAAGGATGCCAAGAATGTTAGCATTGAATTCAGAATTTTTACTATTCTATTTTTAAAAATTAAATGTTTTTAACTGATGATTTTATGTCTTAAATTTTATTTGGTTTTTGGGAAAATATACACACAGCTCAGGCTAGAAGTTTGAATGTTTACTAACACAAAGTCCCAAATATGTGTTGTAGGGGGAACTGGAGGGTAGACAGCTAGAGCTTCAGATAGAGTGCCAGTGCAATATACTTATATGAAGCAATAATTGGGATAATGGATTGTGCTCTATAGACTTGTATCTGATGCATTCATCTCTTTCTCCTCTATTTACCAGTTGGGTGACAAGTAAAGACAATACAAATCATACTTCCTTCCCTGTTTCCTCACCTATACTTTCATCCAAATCAGTTTTTTCCCAGTGAAAATCAACATTAAGAATGATGATCTTAAAATACTGAAAGGTCTTCAGCTATAACATATTCAATGTATACAATGAACACCTAATTAATGCTGATAAATACAAAATGTTTGTTGAATGAATAATATTCATTATATTCTACTTTCTATGGAAGAAAAAGCAAACTAAAATATTTTAAAAGACTTTCAACAGTCAGGTTTGAAATGAAAATTTTCTCATTAATCCTTAAGTAGTCAGAGAATTCTGTTAACCAGAATATCTGAATTCCTGAGCAATCTTGTACAAGGAAATGATGCTCAGTTGCTTTGAATGACCTTTCTTCAATCTACATTCTTCACATCAACCAATTTAATATTTATGAAGCCTCCATGTATAGGTTATTGTGTAAGATTCTAGAAAGTAGGGGTGAAGGGTGCAGAGGGGGGCATAAAAACTTTAAAAAGACATGGTTTCTACTCTCCTGGAATTATTAGAGAGGAAAGGACATGTTCACAGCTAACAATAACATATAAATGTTAGAGAGGTGACCTACAAAGCACTCTGTAAGGTAGAAAGAAAGCTTTGTTTTATTAGGATTCACTTCATTTGGAGTCTTATTTAGGCTAATTCTTTTTTATTTCATTTTCCAAATTCTGCCAGTCTTTGGCCATTCCCTCCCTTCCCTTCTCCCCTCCTCCCTCACAGTTTTCTTCTCCTCTACTGGAGAAGAGAGGAAGTGAAGAGATTGGTAAATTTGGACCAATCAACTTTTTTTTTTTTTTTTTTTTTTTTCTTATTAGCAGCTCCTCTAAAGGTTTCTTGTGAGAGACGTTTAAAATTATGGGAAAGTGATTCTTCACTGAGAAAACCGAAATACTGCCAAATCTCAATTATCCCTCTTAAATGTAGGCTTTTTTTTTTTTTTTAATGAGCTGAATTTTTTTCACATAGTTAAGTATGAAACCATTAACATTTTATATCTGGAAAAAGACCATAGAGGTCATCTAACTCAATCCTTTCATTTCACAGAGGCAGACATTTAAATGTAGGCAATGTAAAGGAAAGTGACTTGCTCCTCCACTGATACTTAGTCCAGTGCATTCTCTACTTTGCCACACTGCTCCCCATTTATGGCTCTTTCCCATCTCCATAGTTTATGTACCAGCTTAGGTCTACAGGGCATTTAAATTGCTCATACCATATTGCTGAGCTAATGGAAGTGCATTTTCAAAGTCTCTTGGTTCCATTAAAAGTTTTCAAGCTTTCTCTGCCAGCTGATGATTTCTAGTTAAACAATTTATGGCAAGAGAAAAGCACTATTTTCAGGGGCTATATCCAATAAAATAGGTCAAATAACAGAGAGGGCCATCATTGTATCTGCATTAGGGTTAACAAGATGCACGTTAAGAAATGCCTCTGGAGAGCCATCACATGGACCCAAGCGCAGGACACCCCAGCGGGGCTCCAATTG
The DNA here is from genome assembly GCF_048593235.1 of Sminthopsis crassicaudata. Taxonomy (NCBI): domain Eukaryota; kingdom Metazoa; phylum Chordata; class Mammalia; order Dasyuromorphia; family Dasyuridae; genus Sminthopsis; species Sminthopsis crassicaudata. Next base: position 251,292,670 of record NC_133619.1, read on the forward strand.
CTTCTGACTCTAACTAAACAATCTCCTGGTGTGCTTTTTCAGGCAAGAAAATGGCCCGACAAATGTTTGAATATGATCTCTTCTGTTTATGTTATGTAATCTGACAGTCTAAAGGGTCCCACAAGGACATTTTCCAGGGAAGCTTCCACCAGGCTCCTACACTCGGCTGTACCGTTTCTAACGTAAAAGGGAGAGACAGAGAAGAAAGCCCGAGTCATGTAAGGTTTCAGTGTCTTAGGAAAGTCACGGAATGGTGGCCACTTTGTCTATCTGTTTATTTGAATTATAATAAAATACAGATGCACTGGGGAGGGGAAGGAGGAGACAGGTTTTCTTTGCACAGGTGGGGACTCATGTAGTAGAAAGAGCTTTGGGACGGAATCTGGTCCCGGCTTTGCCCCTTCCCAGCTGTATAACCTTCAACAAGTCATTTTACAACTTTTTTGAAGCTCAGTACTCTTAAATATAAAATGTCTCAGCTTAGCCCATAGAGTTGTTGTCAGGATTCAGTGGCAGAATGAACATGAAAACAAGTAATTAGAAGGAAGACTGGATAGAGCCCTAGCCTTGAAGTCAGGAAGTCTCATTTCCCTGAGTACAATTCTGTCCTCAACACTTACCAGCTATGTGTCTGTGGGCAAGTCACTTAACCCTGTTTGCCTCAGTTTCTTCGTTTATAAAATGAGCTAAAGAAGGCAATGGCAAACAACTCCAGTATCTGTATCTACCTCGGATCCAAATCTTTTAAGAAATTGAAATAAGTGTGTTATATTACTATACAAAGATGTTGTCATTGATCAGAGTTGAACCTAAGATGCTAGAAATAGAAGAATAACCGTGAGCCTCGGGCTTTAGGGAGTCCCATGCTGCTTCTAAGACAAAGCAGTAACCATAAAAAAGGATTTAAGGCTAATATACATATGGTTAGCAAAATAAAACAGAAAAGGAGGACTGGTTGCTAAATACAGAGAACTAGCTCTCTAGCCCACCCCTAATTGGGCTGTATATTGTCCTTTATGACATAATTTCCTCTTTATTTTCCTTCAACACTAGTTCTCGAGTTCATTTTACTTTGATTTCAGCAAAATAAAAATGCTAGGGTAAACGGAATGGGATGCAGTTTTGTTTGATTTGCTCCAGATTCTCAAAATGGCCTTAGCTCTGCCATTACTAGAACTGATATTATGATGGTTGTTTTTCCCTGAATAATAATAATAACAGGTCTTCACTGAACCAAACATGTTGTTGGCCATTCTCCTTTATAATTGTGCATGTTATAAAGTATTTATCTGAAGCTCTTCTCTGATGATGAAGAGACAAGAACTATTGTGGGCTTCTGAGTGGGCAAAGGACCTCTGTGGCCATGGGTCTACTGTTTTATTATGGATTTATTCTTTCCTAAATTTAGTTTGAATAGTGTTGGAGAATGAACTGACCAGGTTATAAACCTTGTGTACTTTGAAAAGTCAAAAATGCCTTCAGACATCCAACAACCAGAGTTGGTAACAGAAACCTTTCATAGTCATAGTATCCAAGTTTGGTGAACATGCAGACCTCAGGAATGAATTTTTTGATCCAACTCAGGGGTAAATGACCCAAGCACCAGAGACACCATATTCTGTAAGCAAGGGTACAACTCATCCACGGAACTGTATCCCAGAAGTGAAACTGAGGGAATGTTTTGGAGCAATTATTTTGTGTCTATTCTCCCAAAGATTGATATAGAAAAGAAGAGTGTATTATTAGGTTATGAGGTTATTGTATTTCTTGTTATACCTTCTCAGTAAATATTCCTTTTTTAGAACTAAGGAATAAAAAGAGATTTGTTTGAAAATGGAGGGGGCCTAACAATAGAACCCATCTAATGCAACTATACAAAGTTGAAGCTTACAATTTTGCTCTCAATTCTATTCTCTAATTGACTAAGCTAACCAGCCCAGACCCTTTCTTGGGATAAGGGTAGAGAAGTCTCATAAATTAATCCTCTCTAGTCTGGGTATGAGTAACTTCTCTAAATAAACAAAGCCTTCATTAGAAGCCTCAAAGTTTTGAACTGGGAGACTATGGTGGCCACCTCTGGGTTTGTGTTGCTTGTCCTATATATGGGAAATATCTTTATTAGGAACAGAGAATCAGGCCCTTGTTTAGTCAAACAAAATATTTCCTCTTTTAAATCATGGGTTTGTAAACATATAAAGAATGTTATGACTTTATGTTCTTAATGGTTTATTTTTAATAAAGCAGGAAATTTGATGGAGAGCAAAAGAAAAAAAAAATGGAAGGAAAAAAGTTGCAGTTCTACCTACCTCCAGCCAAACATTTTGCTTTAGGTCAAAATAAAACATCAAAGGGCAATGTTAGGACTTTTTATCTAAAGCTTCTAAAAAGTGAAATGAATTATCCCCAATCACATTGATAATGCTTAAATCAGGATTCCAGGTCATGTCTTCCTGAGCCTCAAGTCAATGTTCTTTCTACTACATCAAGATGACCCTCTGCATCATGGGGAAGTAGATAATGTGCTGATCCCAAATCTGAGACATCTGTGTTGAAATCAAGCTTCAGACAATTAGTAGCTCTGTAACCCTGGAAAAGACTTTTAATCTCTGCTTGCCTATTTCCTCATCTGAAAAAGAGGGATGATTATAGTACCTAGCTACCTTATTTGCAAGGTTATAAAATAATATTTGCTAAGTGACTGTAGTAGTAATTAGTTTTTAATAAATACTTGGGGAAGTTAAGTGGCACAGTGGATAGAGTGTTAGGCAAATCAGCCCTCAGATGCTTACTGTTTGACCATGGGTAAGTCACTTAATCCTTTTTGCCTCAATTTTTTATCAGTAAAATAATCTGGAGAAGGAATGGCAAACCATTTCAGTATCTTTGCCAAGAAAACCTCAAATGGGTCACCAGAGTCAGACATGATTAATCAACTAAACAACACAATAAATGTTTGTTCCTTTTCCTTTCGTCTCTTCCCATGGAACTGGGTGATTTCCCAAGTAGAGCTAACTAGTCCATCCAGTGAAAGAAACTTCAATTATGTCCTCATTAACTTTTCACACCCAACTGAACTCTATCCCCAGGCAACCAAATTTACACATGGTGAATTTTAATGTCCAAATTGGCTTTTAGATCTTTTGGTAGCACCTTCTTTCTCTAATGGCAGCAGTGGAGGAACTAGTGCCTACTATTCAAAGCACAGGATCAAGAAGCAGAATTTCTGTTTTTCTTAACTGCTCTGGATTCTTATTTTTCCTTTATTCAATTTGTAATACAAAGACAATACAAACTTCATTCTCGTCCTTCCTCCGGAGGATTGGGATGTTTACAGCATTAGTGTCTGTGAAATATAGCAGGAGCCTCTGAAGGTATAAATGAGGTGTAAATGAGGACCTGTGATTACTTTTCCAGTGGATTCAGTCATCCGTGGTTCTTCATGGCCTATGGAGCATTTTTCTTCATGCCAAAAGACTTGTGATTGCTCAGAGTAAATTATTCACATGATACACAGTTATTTTCTCTGATGCTATTATTTCTTATCTAGGGGATTTTCCTCTCCCAAACCAGAATGGAACTGATTCTGTATTTAGGGCTAGGTCCACCTTTTGGAAAATCTCCATATCTCTCACTACTTCTGCCCAACTTTCCCAGAACTAAGGGTTCTTAACTTTTTTGTGTTTTGATCCCTGACTTGCTGGAGGTCACACACTAGTTAGTATCAGAGGACAGATTTGTACCAGGAAAATAAGTCTTACTGACTTCAGGCCAGGCAATCTAAAATAAAATATTACTATTGTTGTTTTGTCATACATAAGTAAAATACAATTGCAAAGGAAACTAATCCTATTGAAATATTGATATAAGGTATTAAAATGATTTTAAAATATACTATTGTTGTTTTGTCATACATAAGTAAAATACAATTGCAAAGGAAACTAATCCTATTGAAATATTGATATAAGGTATTAAAATGATTTTAAAATATGACATTAACATATTTAAATTTTTATCTTTAATAATTAAAAATGTTAAAAAAAAAAAACAAAACTAATTCACATATCCTAGGTTCACAACCCCAGCCCTAATGGTAGATGGCATATTAAAAGTGGGTGAAGATATCTGGTTAGTGGCCCAACACAGGGTAGCTATAAGAAATGACCAGACAAAGCCTCTATCTCTTCATAATTCCATAATTTCAAGGGAACCAGAAAAATGCTCCCTGATACCATTCTTTTATAGACTGATTTATTAAGTAATATTCTGAGAATAGGTAAGACAGAGAGCAAATACTTTATTCATTAATTCAAAAAGCATTCATTGTGCACCTCCTCTGGATTCTAGAATACAAAGACAAAATTAAAACAGTCGACCTCAAGAAACATTCTTTTGGGCAAAGTGACATATATAGATAGAGAATTTAAGAACATATAAAAGTAATTTAAGGGGAGATAGAGCACTAACAGAAAAAAGAAAGGATAGTCCTGGGGGGAAGGCAAAAATCATGACAAACCTGTGTAGGAGGTGATATTTGAACTTAGTCCTGAAGAAAATTAGGGATTCTAAGAAGAAGAGGGAGATACAACTTGTGCAAATGCATGGAGGTAAAAGATGGAATGCTGTGTATAGGAAATAGTAAATAGTACAGTTTTGCTAAAGTGGAAAGTGAATAAAGGGGAATCATGTACAATAAGGGTAGACTAAGAATGGCTTTAAATATCTAATAGAGGAATTTGTATTTTATCCTAAAGGCAATAGGATACTCAAACTGGGGAATAACATGGTCAACAATGTACTTTAAGAATATCATTTTGATGATGAACAGACTGATTTCAGAAAAGCCCAGAAAGACTTACATAAATTGATGCTCAGTGAAGTGAGCCAAACTAAGAGAACATTGTACACAGCAACAAGTTTATGTGATGATCAACAACGATGGACTTAGCTCTTCTCAACAAGGTAGTGTTTCAAGGCAATTCCAACAAATAAGATAGAAAATGCCAAGAAAATGCCAATTACACCCAGAGAGAGAAATATGGAAATTAAATGTGGATCAAAGCATAATATTTTCATGATTTTTGTTTATTTCTTTTTTCTTACTCATAGTTTCTACCTCCCTCTCCATTTTAGTTTGATTTTTCTTGCTCAACATCAAAAATATGAAATATGTTTAAAAATGGCAGAAATTAGATATGGATCCACACTTAACACCATATACCAAGATAAGATCAAAATGGGTCCATGATTTAGGAATAAAGAATGAGATCATAAATAGACTAGAGGAACAGAGAATAGTCTCTCAGATGGAAGAGGAAGGAATTTATGACCAGAGGAGAACTAGAGATCATTATTGATCACAAAATAGAAGATTTTGATTACATCAAACTAAAAAGTTTCTGTACAAACAATACTAATGCAAACAAGATTAGAAGGGAAGTAACAAATTGGGAAAATATTTTTACAGTTAAAGGTTCTGATAAAGGTCTCATTTCCAAAATATATAGAGAACTGACCCTAATTTATAAGAAATGAAACCATTCTCCAATTGATAAATGATCAAAAGGTATGAACAGACAATTCTCAGATGATGAAATTGAAATTATATCCACTCATATGAAAGAGTGTTCCAAATCACTACTGATCAGAGAAATGCAAATTACGACAACTCTGAGATATTACTACACACCTGTCAGATTGGCTAAGATGACAGGAACAAATAATGATGAATGTTGGAGGGGATGTGGGAAAACTGGGACACTGATGCATTGTTGGTGGAGTTGTGAAAGAATCCAGCCATTCTGGAGAGCAATTTGGAACTATGCCCAAAAAGTTATCAAACTGTGCATACCCTTTGATCCAGCATTGCTGCTATTGGGCTTATATCCCAAAGAAATACTAAAGAGGGGAAAGGGACCTGTATGTGCCAAAATGTTTGTGGCAGCTCTTTTTGTAGTGGCCAGAAACTGGAAGATAAATGGATGTCCATCAATTGGAGAATGGTTGGGTAAATTATGGTATATGAAGGTTATGGAATATTACTGCTCTGTAAGAAATGACCAGCAGGAGGAATACAGAGAGGCTTGAAAAGACTTACATCAACTGATGCTGAGTGAAATGAGCAGAACCAGAAGATCGCTGTACACTTCAATGCTGTATGAAGATGTATTCTGTTGGAAGTGGATATCTTCAACATAAAGAAGATCAACTCACTTCCAGTTGATCAATGATGGACAGAAACAACTACACCCAGAGAAGGAACACTGGGAAGTGAATGTAAATTGTTAGCACTACTGTCTATCTACCCAGGTTACTTATACCTTCGGAATCTAATACTTAACGTGCAACAAGAAAATTGGATTCACACACATATATTGTATCTAGGTTATACTGTAACACATGTAAAATGTATGGGATTGCCTGTCATCTAGGAGAGGGAGTAGAGGGAGGGAGGGGATAATTTGGAAAAATGATTAAAAGGGATAATGTTATAAAAAAAATTACTCATGCATATATACTGTCAAAAAATTTTATAATTATAAAATTAAAAAAATAAATAAAAATAAATAAAAAATAAAAAATCATTAAACAGGAAAAAAAAAGAAAAGAAAATATGTTTAAAAGAATTGACATATTTAACCTGTATCAGATTGCTTGTTGTTTTGGGGCAGGGGGAGGTGAGAGAGGGAGGGAAATTAGAACACAAAGTCTTACAAAAATTAATGTTGAAAATTATCTTTATATGTGTTTGGAAAAATAAAATACTATTTAAAAATTCAAAAGAAAAAGAAAAGAATATCAATTATACCATTTTTGCCTGTCTAGAGTGGGTATGGGAGAAGAAGAGTTCATCTTTCTAATTTAAGTGATGTACTATTAGTTATGTACAACATCTAGAGCCCTATGGATTAGCAAATAATAATAATAATAATAATAATAATAATAATTTTCTTCTTACAGGTAGCACTCCTGTTTACAAACTTTTTCTCTGTCTTGGAAAGTCAAAATGCTATCACTGACATCATCCAGCTTCTGTGAAGGCCAGCATGTAATGATACGACTGTACCCATATACTATAGAGGAGGCTATCAGTCAGAGAGAGATCAGGAATTACATCTTATACCTCTTCATATTCTAGCATTGCACAAAACTCTCAAGAAGTATTCTTTGATTCATTGATCTGTGTGATACAAATTACATAGCTTAAGGGATAGGAAGGAAGGGATAGGCAGATGTAAAATCCAGGGTTTGAAATTTCATCAGTAAAACTGCTTTGACAATCCATCAGATAGGGCCAGGTTAGCAAACTTTGGCCAAGGCCCTAATCCTGTCTATTGCTTCTTTTTGTACAGATTAGTGAGCTAAGAATGTTTACATATATATATATATATATATATATATATATATATATATATATATATTTATATTTTTTAATATAATAAAATTTGAAATAAAAATGTAAAAAAAATATTCTTAGGCTCCCAATCCCTACAAAAATATGTCATAAGCCTGCAGTTCGCTGACTTCTAAATTAGGATAGAGGTAGATTAGTTCTGGAGACATTTGGGCTCCCAAGACAGTTTAACACATCGTAGGCATGAGAAGCAATATGAAGGAAAGGGAAAAATGTAACATCATGGAAGAAGCATCAAAGCAGGATGTGGGAAAGGATAATGTATTTGGGAAAGGAAGGAATGGAAAGAGGATATGAAAGGAGACAGATGTACCCAAACTCCCAAACCACTGTCTTAGCATTGGTTAATTAGTGTCAGATATTTTTTACACATTGTACTCATTATTAGAAACCATATTCTCTTTTCTTCTGCTCTTAAAAAAAATTCTTTTAAAATCCTATTTTCATCCCTCTTAGCGCTCCTTGGTTTTTGATAAATTAACATCTAGGATGAGAGACAATATAAGCATAGTGCAAAGGTCTCCAATCTGGGGTAATTTTGAGAAAGAAACTTGTGAAGAATAAACAGAGAATATTTAGCAAACAACTTTATTATCTTATGGAAATATTCTAAAAGTAGTTAGTGGGGAAAAAATGAACCAGAGAGAAAATATTAAGGTAAGAATAAGGTAGGAAAGACAAGGAGAAAAACTGTATCTGAAAAATATGAAATAAAGCATTTTAATAATTCCTAAAGATCAAAACCTAATAAAGGAGGTTTGAAAACAAAACCTTTTTCATGCTGAAAAAAATCATTGGCAACAACTCAATGAAAAATGAATTAAGTTGTATCCAAAATAATAAAAAAAAACTTCAAATTGATGGCTAATCAATGAAGTTATAAAATTTTTAGTATGATCTTAGAGAAACATATCCCACCTCCTTTTTAAAAAAATCAAACAAACTCATAAGATTTTATAAAAACTTACATCTGATAATTGGAAGTACTCCTGTTCTCAATCAAATCCAAGAGAGCAAAAAAACAAAAATAAAAACAAAAACAAAAAAACTGAAAGCTGAATGTGATAGTTGGTATTTCTTTTAAAAAACTACATTGAGAATGAAACTCTTGGTTGACAGAACAAGATAAAGTTTCTGACTAATTTATTTGGCTAAATTCTAACAAACATTTGACAGTTTTATGACATTAAAAATGTCATCTACATAATCAAATTTTCTTAATCTATTTTATTTCTAGTGTATGTATGTACACTCATGCATGTGTATTGTAATGCCAGAGAAACTGAGGCAAGATAGAGATTAGAGAGTTTTAATATTTTATTTGGGTTTCTGAGAGGGAGAGATTTTCTGGGACCAAAGGATCCATTTTGGTCCCAGAGCTGATGTCTCAAAGCATTCAGCAGCAGTAGCATTAGCATTAGCCTTAGCATCAGCTTAAATATCAGCAAGGAAAGGTGTGTTTCCAATGGGGGGGAAAAAAAAATATATATATATATATATACATGGCTCCAAGATCAGAGAGACAAAGGTGGGGGTGGGTGGGTGGTGGAGTCCAAACTCTGGTGAGAGGGAATTTCCAAGAAGGGAACCATCAATCTGCTTCTGACAGGTTGGGGGGGTAGAACCATAAATTCTGATAAACTGAGAGTAAAGGAGGTGTCCAGCTAGACCCAGGAAGTCTGGTACTTAGAGATAGAGGATACCAATTAGGTATTTGAGATAGGACATCTGGAATTTTATGACTCTTGGAATGTCAGAGTGGCTAGCTATGGCCCTAATTATCTCAATCCCAAATGGTCAGGAAGGGAGTTCACAACCAAGAGAATGAGGCAGAACAACAAGTAACTGAGGCAGCACAATTCCCTTCTTTAGTATTTCCTTGGGATATAAGCCCAGTAGTAGCACTGCTGGGTCAAAGGGTATGCACAGTTTGATAACTTTTTGGGTATAATTCCAGAGTGCTCTCCAGAATGGTTGGATTCTTTCACAACTCCACCAACAATGCATCAGTGTCCCAGTTTTCCCACAGCCCCTCTAACATTCATCATTATTTGTTCCTGTCATCTTAGCCAATCTGAGAGGTGTGTAATGGTATCACAGAGTTGTCTTAATTTGCATTTCTCTGATCAATAGTGATTTGGAACACTCTTTCATATGAGTGGAAATAGTTTTAATTTCATCATCTGAAAATTGTCTGTTCATATCCTTTGACCATTTTTCAATTGGAGAATGGCTTGATTTCTTATAAATTAAAGTCAATTCTCTGTATATTTTGGAGATGAGGCATTTATCAAAACCTTTAACTGTAAAAATGTTTTCCCAATTTGTTACTTCCCTTCTAATCTTGTTTGCATTAGTTTTGTTTGTGCAGAAACTTTTTAATTTGATGTAATCAAAATTTTCTATTTTGTGATCAATAATGATCTCTAGTTCTCCTTTGGACACAAATTCCTTCCTCCTCCTTAAGTCTGAGAGGTAAACTATCCTATGTTCCTCTAATTTATTTATGATCTCATTCTTTAGAGGCAGAACAATTCAGGGAAACTGAGGCAAGATAATTTAGGGAAACTGAGGCAGAACAATTAAAGGATATGATATGTAATATATATACCTAATTATATACATGTGTATATACATATGTATGTATATATATATATATATATAAAGAATTTATTTGATATTGCATATAGCTAAGGGAAAGATACTGGAATACTTTACTAGACATTTAGATTTGAACTAAAGGAGAGCCAGTAATAGGAGGGATTTTTTTGTCCTAAATCAGAGTTCTTACAAGTTTGGGATAATTTTAGATTCTGGCCCACCATCTCTGAGATAGTCATTAACCTTTAGGATGGGGATTACCTGTTCAGTCAGACTGGATATTAAAGACCTACTTAGAGTTGATTATGACTACCTGAAAAATAAAGGAAACAAAACCTGTAATGTTCTCTTCTCTAAATTATAATTGTTCTCTGGGAACAGATCTCTTGGGGAGCTTCTGGAAGCAACCTTAGTTTCAGATCAATTCAATAGTCACAAATGCAGCCAGGGGTTAAAGTCCAAATCCTTTATTGTCTCTTTCAAAATCTTATCTCCTTCACTTGGGGCTTAGCTAGCTTTCTGGAGGCCTTCCTCTCTCCTTGGTTCCTGAGAAGTCTTGTCCGAATGTCTCCAGCCTGCACAAAGGTGGAAGTAGGAATGAATCTTGACTCTGAATCTCCTGGAGCTTCCAGTGGGTTTGTCCTTTTACATGCTCTTTTAAAGGTATGAAAGGTGTGAACTCTTAAAGGTGTGAATCTTGTGGAATTCTAGTAAGTACATTACTGAACTAGAGAACTGTTAAGCACCCAGGTGCTTCCAGTGGTTTGGTAATATGGAAATTTCTTTAGAAATCCCATTGTCTTTCTATCTCTTCCACCCCCATTGCTTTCTCAACTAGCTTAATTTTTAAAATTTTGTTTAAAATATATTCTATTGATTCCTTTTGTTTTTAATATTACAGTCATTCCCAATATATTTTTCAACTATCCCACTGTAACCTCTCAGTATTGAGCCCTCTCTTTTAACAAAGACAAATAGCTAAGGAAAAAAAATAGCCAGTATAATAATGACATCTGATAATGTGATTCTATTCTTCTTCTATATATTTCCACATCTTTACCAAGAAGAAGGGGTAATAATTCATTCTTAGTTCTTGCAGACTAAGCTTTGGCTTTACAATTATATAGAATCCAGTTTCCTTTTAATATTTTTTTTCATTTACATTATTGTAACCATTGTTCTTTTGGTTCTGTCCTCTTCTTTCAATTCATGTTTCTTTGAATTACTCATATTCCTCATTCCTTACTTCCCAATAATATTTCATCCCATTCACATACCATTTGTTCAGCCATTTTCCAATTACTAGGTACAGCCTTTTTTCCATTTCAACTTTTTTAAGAGAAATTAATAGAGAAACTAGAGAAATTATTCTCAAAAACAGAGGAAGAAGGCATTTTATCAAACAATTTTCATGAGACAAATGCAGTCCTCATACCCAAATCAAGGAGAGACAAATTATAGAAAGAATTTATAAACTAAACTCAAGAATCAATATTGATGCAATTCTTTCCTGAAAATTTTTAATCATGTCTATTGTTTTTATTTTATCTTTATTTCTGAATATATTCTTTTCTTCCACCTATCCTCTTCTCAAAAGTTATTCCTCATAACAAAAATAAAAAAAAGAGAGAAGAAAATTCAGTCAGTAAAACTTTAGATATAGTTTACTAGAATAGTACACACAGCAACTAAGTCTAACAGTTCTATATCTATCCTTTCCTCCACCTCTGCAATGAAAGGAGAGCAATGCATAATTCTCATCTTTATCTAGGACAAACCATGGTAGTTATAATTAATTACGTGACTGTCTTTTGTTGTTGTTGCTCTCATTTACATTTTCACTGGTGTTGTTGCTTATTGTTTTCCTTATTCTCCTTTCTTCCCTCTGTATCATTTTCTGTAAGTCTTCCCATATTTCTTTGAAGTCTTCACATTCATTACTTCTTATGGCATACACAATTTAATTATTCGCAAATAAAATTTGTTTCCAATTCTTTACTACCTCAAAAATTATAAATCAAACTCAAGTATAGAGATTACAGCAATATATCCAAAAAAAGTAATTCCAGGCTGAATTAAATTAAATAGACATTGCCAAAGAGGCAGCATGAGGATAAAATTCTAAACTTGAAATGATGAGTTAGATTCAAAGCTCACCTCTGATGTCTTCAATGTGACCATGGACAAAACAAGTTTTCCCAACCTGTTTTTTACTCTGTAAAAATGGGGATGATAAATCAACTACCTATAGTACCTTCCTTACTCAAATGGATTACAAGTAAATTGCTTTTCAAAATTTAAATCCCCATATAAGTATAAATTATCATTATGTAGATATTCTTTGATACAAAATTAATGATTCTTTGGAAGTGACCATTTATTTTTGACCAAACTAAATAAAGATCTTTCCATATGCAAATAGTGGTAAGGAAAAAGATGGGCTGGTTAACATTAAAATGCCGATGATTATTCCAAGTAGATATGCCTTCCAAACTGTGAAAATTTGTAACTCATAAAAACACTCCGTAAGTGTAGATTTAAAAGTAGAGTTAAGCTTCAATTCTGTGATTCACACTCTCCCACATAGAGGAGTCATTTCTCAAAGGTCCATGGAATATCCCAAGTGTATAACATTTTCCACTGATACTCTTTCCTCATTTATCATACTACCCTAGCAGAGTCTAAAGTAGCTGAAAGTGCTTTACAGATAATATCCCTGTGCCAGTCCAGGAAAACTCCTACTATAGACTTCTAGGGTTTATGACTACCATTCTTTCAAAGTTTTGAATTATTGTGTGTCTTACCTTATATCTCCTATGCTTACACAATGCAGGTGAAATAGTACCTGATTCTTCTGTTAAAGTTAAATAAATTTTGACCTTCACTTAAATTGCAATGCTTAGTCCCTGCTGGGCTACTGCCTGGGGTTGTGACTGTTTTTGTGCTGACACTATGAAAAGGATTTGTAATCTCAATTATTTTCTAAATTGCCCTAATTTAGAGCCTATAATCGGTGTCTGCGCATTCTTCTTGAATGGGGGAAGCTCTTATAACATCTATGGCCATGGAATTCCCAGATTTCAGAAGTTCTAGGACTTGAGGAATGACTACTCCCAGGGAAATGACACCTTGTTTCTACATATCCTTCACTCAATAAAGCAACCTATTTAAACAAGTAAAAGCTCTCTGGTTTGGTTCCACCTATATGTTATATATCTATATATGAGCAAAATCCCATATATTCTGACTTCTATGGAAATATGTTTAAAATAATTGCACATGTTTAATTTATATGAGATTGCTTGCTATTTTAGAGAGGGGAAGATAAAGTAGGGAAAGAGAAAAAAAGTTTGGAATTCAAAATCTTACAAAAATGAATGTTGAAAACTGACTTTACATGTAATTTGAAAAATAAAACATGAGGTAGCTACTTGATGTATTGATTGGATAGAGCACCAGCCCAGTAGTACCTGAGTTCAAATCTGACCTCAGACATACTCTGGACAAGTCAGTTAACCCCAACTGCCTCAAGAGGGAAAACACTAAATAAAAAAATGCTATTAAAAAATCCTATATGTTCAATAAATATTGAGTCATTCAGTCAGTATGAAGTTGAAGTAGTCAAAATTCTAGCATTCCCACATTTACTCGGTAGCTATGTAGATGTATAGTCTAGTTCCCAAACTAAAGCAATTGTTGAGGGCGGTAGCCCCTTGGTATTCTTTGTTTGATCTCCAACTTCCTTTGGGACTTGGACCTTGGATACAAGATCTGGTCAAACTAGTTTGGGCTATCTGAGCTGGCTGGGGTTTTACAGCCCCCATTCTAATCTGCTCAAACAGACCAAATGCCAGCAGGAAATTCCTTTTTGGGAAGAGACTTCTGTCTGTCCCCAAAAGATAACAAGAGAATCCTTATCTTATTTACATCACTCTCAGGCTGAATGATTGTGCTGTGATATAAAAGAGAGAACTCAAAAATCTACTCTTTGCAAAATTGGCCTTGTACCATGCAGCCATTTTGCCCACTGGCTCTCCGGTGTTTCCATTCTAATCAATAAAGACTATGTTTCCATACAGCATTAAGTAGCAAATTCCTTTGCTGCCGAACCAGCCCTTCGTTACTTTGGGGAAGGAAGGAGAGAGAGAAAAGGAACAGATCCATCTCTGTTTAGACCACAGTTTACTCCTCATCACAATGACCTTCCTTGACTTTTGGATTCAACAACTTCTTGTTTCTGAAGTTATCCACAAAATATATCCCTCCCCTAACTTTGGCATAAGATCAAATGCAAGGTAACTCTAGTCTTGTCCCAAACTAGAACAGCTAAGAAATTTGGACTGGACAAATCTCGGAAGTTAGATAAAGAAGAGCAGGAAAGATTTTGGACTCATCATCACCCCTCCTTTTTGGTCCCTGTGCTAATTGCTGTCACTGAAGTTGAATTGAATTTGAAAGATATACTCATGGAAGTTAGTTAATTCCTCCTAGACCTTCTGTTTTCAAATTGGCTTGAGGCCACTTGGGACCTTAGATGCCAGTTCACCACCATCACCATTATTAATGAAAATAACAAATATTTTTAAGCATAGACACTCTTTTAGAAAGCAGTAATCAAAAAACACAAATGGATTGATCAATTTAGTGAGAGAATGGTTCTGTTCCAAAGATCAATAATTAGCTTGGACTCCTGTAAGAGGAACTCTTGAGGGAGAAGCCATATCTTTGTATAGGTCTAGGAACTGAGCTTATGGACCTTTTCAGTCCTTTTGTTTTCACCTTTGCGTGTGGGAAGATAGATTCTAAAGGAAGGAGGGAAGTTAATGCATGTGGATAGTCCTCTCCCTAAAGGAACCACTCATGAAATTGGTGATTGAAATATGTAAGAACTATATGAATTTACCCATAGCTTTCTTGACCACTCAGCTCAAGAGAAGAGTTTCTGATAGTGTACTTTCCTAATCTAAGAGATGTTAGCAGTGATAGAGTGGTAGAATGTTAAAAGCTACTGCAAAAGTAGCTGGAAGAACAGGCACATGTACTTGCCCTCACAGTCCTAGAAGAGAGTTCATGGATACTATTCCTAAACGCCAAACCTCTTAAGTCAAATAGAAAGGAAATTTCTTACAGAATGATACTAGGTTCTACCTTGATAAAACAGAAAGAGAAAGAAATTTCTTTGCTGTATCAACTTAGACAACCAGGAATTGATTGCCTTAAGAATATACCTGAGTCCAAAATTATCAAGATTAGACTTTCTAAATATAGAGATGAACTGGGTATATTGTTATATACCTGTAAGCCCCACTGTTAGGAAGATTGAGCCTGGTGGATATCTTGTGCTCAGAAATTCTGGAAAGCAATAGACTAAGCCAAAGGGTCTGCCCTAAACTCAGTATTAATATGATGAGTTTGGAAAGGGAGCAGGTCAAAGCTCATATGGTCATCAGAATAGGACCTAACCCATGAGTAGCCCTTGTACTTCCTGTCTGCATGAGATCAGGACATTCACTCTTTAAGCTTGTACATGTGTATATATACACACATAGATACATGGATATGTGTACATATATACACATATACATATATAATATATATTATTATATTGTATTATATTTGAAGAGAAAAAGGAGTGGATTTTCTGTGCATCATGCCTCTTAGAGGAAAAAGAGGCTTGCCCACATGGCCCTTTCTTCTAGATAGCAGTAAAAATAAAGCAATGATTCTGAGAGCAGAGAAAACTTACACTTTGTTTCAACTTATTGCCATGTATCACTTAAATAGTACAGTTCTGAATTATGCTTGTTTCCTAGTGATTGTCCAAACAACAGGGGACACTACCAACCAGTCCAGGAAAGATTTTATGGGATTCTGTGTGAGATTTAGAGATTCCTTGAAAAGTGAAATGGACAGACACGAGATACATAGCTCTGACCAGATTATTCAAGTTAAAGCATCATTTATTAGCCGGCTGGCCCACTAGATAGGCCAGTAGAGATCAGCCCCGAACCTTTAGTGAGGTACATTTTTAAGCCCATTTGCCATATCCGGGTACAGAGTTGAGGTTACAAATTTGGAGAATCACTGATAGTTTATCGTTTACAATGGGGAAGTGTCTGGACGAGAGTGAGCACACAACGGAACCTGTCGGCATGTTTTGCAAAGATGTCTTGACTCTATTAGACAGACACTTCTAGGAAAATCTGGGGCCTCATGAACGGGGGAATGGGGCCCAGTCTGAACATAACACTTCCCTTAATTTAGTTTAGGCAACATTTTCCTATAAGCCTGAGGCCCCTCGACAGAGGGATGAGGGGGCCAGTCTTTTGTCCATTTCAGTGACTAGGGGAAGCAAGGTGGTGCAGTGGATAGACTGCAGTTCCATGGAGTCAGGAAGACTATCTTCCTAACTTCAAATTTGGACTCAGATATTTACTAGCTGTGTGACTTTAGACAAGTCACTTTACTTTGTTTGCCTTAGTTTCTTCATCTGCAAAATAAGGTAGAAAAGAAAATGGCAAACCACTGCAGTATCTTTGCCAAGAAAACTCCAAGAGAGTTAGACATGATTGAAATAACTGAACAATAAAAATATGCTAACTACAACTTTAGTCCCTTCTAAGGGAAATTATTGTAGGTGTTTCATATTTGTCTGTTCTGCTTGTATACCTCAATATTATAAAATAAAGCCCATCCTGTCTATATACATATACATTACATTGAATGCTTATATGCGTATTGGAGGTTGCAATGACCTATATTTGTGGAAATCTAGATACAGACTACATTTGAATATTGTTTTCTGGAGAAAATTTTTGTGGGGCACAAATTAATCAAAAGAGATTCACCATTTGGAGTCAGCCTCCAAGAACCAAAGCTAATCCGTATGAACCCAGAACCCCAGGGGGTCCTAAATCATGAATCACAGAAGGTCCTTGACTTCTGGGATCTTGCAATGTAGTTTGATTAGTTTTTTCTCTAGGAGTGAATAAATGAGATGAGAAAATGGTTACATTTCAAACATGTGAATATGTTTTTCCTATAAAACTATATCCCTTTTGAAATGATAGCAAGGAAGCTTTAAGTCATGAATAAAAAAGATGAATAAATATGATTCTGTCCCTCAAGTAAGCAAGCAATTTTGAATAATCAATCTCCATCTACTTAGGAGACTCTTATGCAGATGACTTTAAGCCAAGGGTATCAAGGTACAATGCACTGGCCTGCTAATTCCAAACATTTATTTGCTCTCAGTTGTCACTAAATCTGGAGTTGCATATTTACACTGAATGATTTTGGGGGTTCAGAAGCCTTTTCCCTAAGTACTCAGTTTTCCCATCTATCTGATGTAAAATAGTTGTAATGAGAAATTTGCCATCCTGATTTGCTCTCCCTGAACTGCCGTAGTTGCTATGCATAGCCAGCCTCTCACAGGTTGATGAGGTGCGAGAATTGAGGGTAAGAGGTCCCCTCTGGCTGATGTTGCAGATCCCTTGCCAAAGAATTCACAAACTCGAACTCTGTGGCAAAAGGGGATTTATTTACACTAAGAAGACAGCTTGCTAAAAAGACAGCTTTCTTAGTGGGCAAGGTCCTGTCAGGTCTATTGCAAAGATAGGTTTGCACTAAGAAGAAAATATCTTCATCAGTGAGCAAAATTCTGTTAGAACTTTTGCAAAGATGTCTGGGCATACAGCACTATATATATTGGGGCTACTTTGATCTTTGGCCCTGAACTGGGGCATAATCTCTGGATGAATCTGAGAGACTGATTTTCAATTCAATTCAATTCAATTAAAAATTTCATGAGATTACTTATCTTGGGAGTTTCCCTTATGGACAGAAGGGTGTGCCCCTCCTAGAGGAGAGTTTGAGACCCCAATCACCTTTCCCCCACAGATTAAAGAAAACACAGTTCACTTCAAGGCCTCTCCAACCCTTCCTCCCAAAAGATCTCAGTTTATATCATCCCCCTCTCAAGGTGAACTCGCTACAGTTTACCTTTGAAGAATCCTCTGGTGTGGTTATCTACACAATTCACATCTCGCATTTCTATGACACTTTAAAGTTTACAGAATACTTTCTCTATCAAATCTCTACAAGAGAAGTAGTGACCTAGCTGCTTGTCTTCTTAAAGAAAGATATCAGTCATACCATTTCCTTCTTTCATCTCTCTTAGCCTTGTCTGGCCTGCCTGAAGCCTCTGAAGCCCAGCTGGGCTTGGAAGTTATTTCTTCAGCTTTGATCTTTGCTTTACATGGAGAAGAGAAATATGGAGAGAGAGAAAAAAATCACCTTGGGTCTCTCTCCCAATCTTTTACAGCCTTCTTCCAAAGTTCTAACAGAAACACAAATGGTTCTGATGAGAAATGAAAGGGAGAAATGTAAAACGAGACTTCATCAACTTCATCAGGTGCTCATCAATGAGTTTAGACTTTTTCAAAGGGGATTGCACTTATGTATGGGAATTCAGTGCTTACAAACCCAGAACTCAAAGATGTGCCCCCAAAAAGAGAAGAAAGGGCATGAGAGGACAATTAAAGAAATATGAAAGTTTTGTAATAATTATATATGTCAGGATAAACTTAGATTTGCCCGCCCAAAAATAATTGGAACCAAAAAAAGAGTGCCTATTGAACTATATGCAATACCAGAATTTAGTTACTCATTCAACAAATATTCAGTGACTGTTACATGATAGATAATGTGCAAAGACCAAGGTATACAAAAATAAAAAATTAAATTGTCTCTGCCCTCCAGAAGTTTCATACTGTTGGGAGAAGGAAGGGGGACCAAGAAGAGCAGAGAGAAGAAAATGAATAGATATATGTACTATCCCTGATGAAGGAGTCAAAAAAATCAGACTGTGTGTGTAGAGGTTGGGTTGGGGATGTGGGAGAGTGATATCTATCTGATCTTGTTTAGGAGATTTCACTGATCCTGAACCTTGAAGGGAGCTGGGGCTTTTTAGAAACAGAAGAAAAGAGAAAGACCATTTTAGGCATAGGGAACTTCCTTTAAAAAGACATTAAGATTGGAAATGGAATGGATATGAGAAGAATAGTAAGGAGATCAAATTGGCTGGTTTGGCAGTCAGTCAGTGAACATAATATATAAAAAGGGTTTATTTTATATCCTACCATTTTTAAAGTTGTTTATTGTTTCAATTAGTTCTTACTTAAATCTCTAGTATTTTCTAAGTCAACCAATAAGTATCATCATAGCTGAAGAAGCTAGGACCTTTGATTCACAAATCCTGGTCAAAAGCACCCTTTTGAATTCTAATAGGAGATACCGTGTTTCCCCGATAATAAGACACTGTCTTATTATTTTTTTGGGACTAAAAAACACCAGAGGGCTTATTTTCAGGGGAGGGCTTATTTTATCCTCCATCATGCCCCTTTTATCCTCCATCATGCCCATTTTAGCCTCCATCATGCCCCTTTTATCCTCCATCATGCCCATTTTAGCCTCCATCATGC
This sequence comes from Sminthopsis crassicaudata, assembly GCF_048593235.1. NCBI lineage: Eukaryota > Metazoa > Chordata > Mammalia > Dasyuromorphia > Dasyuridae > Sminthopsis > Sminthopsis crassicaudata. Next base: position 251,312,164 of record NC_133619.1, read on the forward strand.
CCCTTTTAGCCTCCATCATGCCCCCTGAGTGCTTATTTTATTCTCCATCGCTTACTGAACTTACCGAGTTTTTAGATGGTCCTGTCTCAGCTCTACTCCGCGGCGCTGCTCTCAGTAGCGCCAGCAAGCAAATCACCAGGGAAGAAGAGGATGACGCGCTCACTGCTGCAGCTCTGATTGGATGCAGCTCGGAGCGCGACGTGCGTTACACCCGGGAGGGGAGGGCGGCGCTGCTTACTGAAGGTACCGCTACGCAGCATATAGCGCAGGGGATCACCATGATGACCGTTTTCATAGTAAGTTCGATAGGGCTTATTTTCGGGGGAGGGCTTATTTTAGCGGAATATTAAAGAGTATGTGGGTGTCTTATTTTCAGGATAGGTCTTATTATCGGGGAAACACGGTATCTGGGCTCTCTCAGCCCCCATCAGATCTAAGCCAACTTGGGCTGTCCCAGCCCCCATTCTAATGATCTGCTCAGGTTTCCCAACCCCCACCAAGCAAATTCTAGTCCTCACTGAAACCTAGTAAGGAACCAACTTGGGACTCCACCCATAGGCGCCTTTAGCTAAATCTTTCCTTATAAAAGAACAAAGCTGGAGTTCTCTCTTTGCAGAGGGTAAAAACATGTCAACTCTCTGCCCACCAGAACTTCTGGTGTCCTCCTCTCTTTACCTAACACCTTTTACTAACTAGACTTTAACTTTATTTCCAAACTCCATAATAAACCTCCTTTATCAATCTAGGTTTTTGGGCCTGTAAATTCCTTTACAGGGGACTCTTCTCTGCCACTAGACCTCATTTAACTCTGCATCCTTGCACTGAATCAAAAGGGATTGCAGGGGAGCTCTATTTGACTCCCTGTACCCCGAACCTGCCACTAGACCTCAATTAATCCTAATTTCATTTAGTTACCCCTTATTAGGCTATATGATGCTTAGCACATTGACTCACTTTGTAAATATTTATTGACTGATGTATTGTTTATTGTTATTTTCCTTAGTTCTCAAAGAGGAACAATGATATCTGGAGATGATGTTGACTTGCAAGTGAATTGGATTTAAGTGAGGCAGGGATGTGCAAAGTCATCAGCCTAGCTAATGTAGAATGTAGTTGTAAAGGAAGGTTGTAAAGGGCTTTAAATGTCAAAATGAAGCTGGAACAAAGAATGGATGGGATAATCCTTTGAGAAATTGTTTAGACAATGATAGTAAATGATGGAAAAAAAGATAAAATAACTCATTATGGTTATGATAGCTTCAGCCCAATCAATGAGATATAGTATATAAAGTGTTTCTCAAACCCTAATATGCTATATGAAAATAATAGTACTAAACTACAGCTACTACCACTACTTCCTCTAAGTGGTCCAAGGAGACATTTTTAAGATATTAAAAAAAATGGAAATGAAATCCAAGAAAGAGATTAGTGGGGATATAGGAGAAAATGACAACTCCTCTTAATGAGTTCAAGTTACTTGGTCTGGACAGACTACAGGAATTCTTCCTAACTCAAAGATAATTGGTACTACAAAAAATTACCTAAAGTGATTCAATTTAAAATAGTTACCAGCATTTCATATAAAGTTAGAAAGGAAAAAAAAATGATTGGGGACTTTATTTTGAAAAAGAAAACTAAAAATTATAATAAGTTTATATTCAACAAAATTCAGGTTAAATTGTATAGTAGCTTAGGGCTAACTAGATGGCTCAGAGGATAGAGTGAAATCAGGAAAACCTAAGTTCAAATTTGGTCTCAGACACTCACTACCTGTGTGATCCTGGGCAAGTCACATCACTTGGGCTTGCCTTAATCCACTGGAGGAGGAAATGGCAAACCACTCCAGTATCTTTGTCCAAAAAACCCTATGAACAATATGGTCTACAGAGTTACATAGAGTCAGACACAACTGAACAACAAAATAGTAATCTTACAATGAACAAAGAATTAATCGATTTTGAGGTTAGGGCTATTATTTTTCCATCAAACTTTTTATGACAGCATATATTCTTCACTTTTTAATTTCCTTTCACAGCATGGTCATAAAGAAATCTTTTGTTAAAATATTAGTGAGTTTTATCAATTTTCAGAAGGAAAAGGTCTTTCTTCTTCCTGGTGTTAAATGGGGAGAAATATTAGAATGATTTCTAATCCTGTGTGGTCAGTTCATTAGTATTTTCCTGTTATGACTTTTGCTTAATGCAATCTCTCAGAAAGGCAGTTTGGATTAGTGGATAAAACATGGCCCCAAGTTAGGAAGTCCCAGATTCGAGTCCTGCCTCTGACCCACAGTAGCAAGTAAAAGTCTCTCAATGTACCATGCAATCCTAAGATTATAAATTGCAGGAAAGGTGCTTTTCTGCTTTGAAGGTACTTAGATAATGAATATTCAAATAATTAAGAAACTCTGGGACTTTCCCAGGACTTATTGATATAATTGAATAGCAAATAATCAATGGGGTTGCAAATATACTCAGAAAGACCTGTGATCTTATTTCCACTCTGAAGATTTCAACCTATCCACAACTGCATTCGATCTCTTGACCTAGTGAATAAACAACTGGCTTCAGAGACAGGAAGAACAGATGTGTGTCCTTGAGCACAATCCTGTAGTATTATAATCTCCCAGCACTAGAATCAACTCTATGACTATGAATAATAGATAAGGGACCAGCCTTTACTGGTGGAGGGAATATCCTCATCAGAAGTTTTCTGAATCAATAAAATAGCAGGCAGAAAACCTATAGTTGTCTTTAATCCAGCTGTTTTATCCATTTTCCTGTAAAAAACATGTTGATTCCAGCCTTCTCCCCTCCCCATCCCTTTTCAATGCATTCTGCATTTTAAGGCATTTTGCCTTTGCAACCATAGCTTAGAAAACATTTGGTAGACTTTGAAAATGCTTGTAGGACTTAATTGAATTGCTAAGCCCACTATTGGGGTTCTTTGAGATATTGGGGAAAGGGTTATAGAAGCAGGAGACAAGCACATATTATCTTACTTTATTAAAAAAAAAACAGAAAAAAGGGAATTTCTTTTTTAATGGTATTTTATTTTTCCAAATATATGCAAAGACAGTTTTCATTATTTACCGCTGTTCCAAATTTTTCCTCCCTCTCTTTCCCCCTCCCCAAGACAGCAAGCAATAAGATACAGGTTAAACATTTGCATATTTCCATATTTGTCATGCTGCGCAAGAAAAATCAGATCAAAAGGGGGAAAAAATGTGAAATAAAAAAAGAAGCAAACAAACAACAACAAAAAAAGGTGAAAATACTATGCTTTGATCCACGTTCAGTCTCCATAGTTCTCTCTCCAGATGTGGACAGCATTTTCCATGACAAATCTATTGGAATTGCCAAGAACTTGATTTCCAGTCCTTATAAAATTCTAATAGGATTTTTATAAAGAGATTGATATTTTAAAGGATCCAAGTAGTAACTACTATAAGACAGCATTGTTCTTTAAAACATATAATGCCAAAGTAGTTTAATTTCCTTTCTGGTTAGCATGACTAAATTGGAGAAAGTTTTAATTCAGGAATTCCCAGATTTTTTTTTATCTCCAGATCTTTAAATTATTTAGACCTCCTCCTCAATGACATTTTGTTTAATAGGCTATGTTTATAGATATTTACCATATTAGAATTAAAATGCCTTAAAATTGTTATCAAAATCATTTTGACCTCTCAGTCCCCTTGAAAGGGTCTTGAAGACTTTCAGGGGTCCCTGGACCACATACTTTGAGAACTATTTCCTTTAGATCAGTAGTTCTCAGACAGAGGACTGAGGGACCCTGGGGAACTAAGAAGTCATTGCAAGGGGCCCTTATATTCATATATATTCATTCAAATATAATCATTTTGATATTTGAGTTCCCCCCAAAAAGAATGTACCAAACACAGAAGACATGCTCATCAAATATGCAGATTACACAAACCTGAGAGAGATAGCTAATCCTCTGAAATTTATAGTCAGAATCTAAAAAGTTCCCCAAAAAGTAGATCAATAACTTAAGTTAAATTAGATGAAATTGAATAAGAGACAAATGAAAAGTTCTACAAAAGCCAAGTCCAAATTAATGAGGATAATGAATCCCTTGAAGTTATTACAATATTCAGATTCTCAGTACATATTTTATATGAGGCTGGAACCAATTACCATATTTTACATAATTATAACTTCAAATAGTGTGAATTTAATGACTTGTGGCCATTTCACAGGATTCATTATTTACACTAATAGGGACCTGGCTAGCTTGGATTTTGTTTTTTCTTTCATTAAACCAACTCTACAAGTGCCTTTATGTGAGAATTGAATGAGGGTTTAGTTTCCGTAGAACTGTGTAAAAAGAAATATCACAAAAATAAAACTTTAATTGGAGAATTGAAACTGAAACTTAAGAAATGAAACCCAAAGGTTAGCTTGACATAGGATAAAGAAAATGAAACTTAGAAAGGGAAGCCATAAATTAGACTAAGAAACCTGTTATTTGATGCAGAAGGGCTGTATATAAATCCAAATAAGAGTAAAAGAAAATAAGGGCTAGGGTCCTGAAATGTAGGGAATGAGAGATATAATAAGGGGTGGGTACTCACTCATGTGTGTGGGGGGGTGGAATTAGGCATTCTGGATAGGTTGTAGCCTCTGTATTACCTAGCCAATGAAGAATCAAGAGAGGCACTTGCATTTCAGGGACAGGTTAAAAAAATGAATGCTTTGGTGATCTTAAGGTGTTCCTGCTTCCAGACACCCACATCTGGTCTTGCAAGATCATGAGTGAAAATCTTTTCCTGGCTTCATCAGTAAGTCTGCAGATTTCTTGGCATGATGGTGCCTCTTATACTGTACAAGTACAAAAAATTGAGGAGGTATGCCTGGGGGGGGGAAATCTCAGGATTTGAGGGAGGCAGTCAGAAAAGTTATTAATATCCTTGGCTGCATACAAAAGAGACATGCTTTGCCATGAGGCAAAGATTTCACTTCTGCAAGAAAATCCAATAAACCATAAATTTAATGGTTATCATGTTATCAAAGGATTTCCCACTTTATGAAAAGATTGACCATAGTATTCCTGTAAAAAGGCTCACTTTCCCAATACTTCTAATATAGGAATCAATTTTTTAAAAATACATTTTCTTAACCTTGCAAAATTCTTACGTGAAAAGTCAGAGAAGAAGAGCAGCTACTGACCTTGAAATTAGGAGGGCCTGAGTCCAAATGCAATCTCAAACATTTCCTGTGTAACTTTGGGTAAATCATTTAATACTGATTGCCTGAGGGGGAAGGGGGAAAGGTAGTGGTCAAGGAAGTCTAAATTTATATTGTACCCAGGAAAAGAGATATTTTTGTTAAGCAGGAGGTGGTCAATCAAAAGGCTTGATTCCTCTGACATTTGTCTGCTGTTTGACTTAAACCTTCTTGGGAAGGAAAAGTGAAGTGCTAGTAATGAGATGTGTTAGTCTAATGAAGAGCCATAACTAGCAATGGCACCCAGGGAAAACATCACAAAACATATTACAGGCAAACAGAATAGAAAGCATCCCCAAATCAACACCTTAAGGCAAAGCAGAAGACATGAAGCCTCTAGGGAGACTGAAGACAGAGGAAGAAGAGCTCGTCTGAGATAGCCTCAGGTGGGAAGGAAGGACTTTGAAATTCCTATCACTAAGATCCTAGACTCTAAATGATAACTGGGGAAAATATGCAGAGCACACTTTTTTTTTTTTTAACTTCGAGAAAAAAGACTTTATTTTACTGGTCCCTAAAATCACCCTGAGATTATTGACCCCAAATTCCTGCTGATTCCCTGTGTCTTCATAAGGTGTCCTGTAATGGGGGATGGGGGTTTGTGCACAGCACACTTTTAAATTTAATCTGCATCAATACATTTTCTCCCCATCCCTTTCTTAAGTCTAGATAATCAACACAATAATAAATCAAATCCTGCTTTGTTCCATTTGGCAATCCTGAGGTGTAAATGCTCTCATTGAAAATTGAACAGCGACTCATGAAAGCTAGGAAGAGCTGGCTCCAGCACACTACTGATTTCACCTTCTGTTTCTTGGTCTCAGCCAATTTCATCCCATGCCGCCCCCTTTGCCATACTATACTACCTCTTTCCATTCTTTTTGATTTCCCTCTCCAAAACAATCTTCTCAGTCCCTACTTTCCTATAAATGTTATCCTCCTTTATTAGAACATAAGCTTCCTGAGGACAGGGACTGTCCTGTTTGCTTGTATATGTACTTCAGCACAGCACAGTGACCAGCACATAATGACCATTTGAGAAAAGCATTTATTCTTTCACCTTGAATTAATTGTTCTTGCTAATTAGATTTTAAACTTGGTTGTTTCTGTTTGCTGATGGGCTACAAGTACCGTCATTGCTTTCAAAATTCTGGCAATCAGGAACAAAGTGTCACCTGCCCTAGGTACATCTCTGCTGAAAAAGGACCCTTGTACACCTTCCATTCCAACCCATTCTTCAGATAAGAGGATGAGGAAAACATCCTGCCCCCAAATGTCAGTAAATACTAACTTAAACAGATAAGATTAGTACCTAGGACTGGGACACAACATTTGATCTGAACTACAAGGCTGATTGATAATCACTGACTTAGGGCCTTACACATCAAATGATTCAATCTTAGATAGCACAGTAGATAGTGACAGGTCTGGAGTCATCTTCCAGAGTTCAAATCCTGTCTCCTATACTTACTAACTGTTTGACCTTGGCAAAGTACTTTACCCTGTTTGCCTTAAATTCCTCATCTGTAAAATGACTTAAGGAAGAAAATGGCCAACCACTCCAGTATCTTTGCTAATAAAACCCCAAATGGGATCACAAGGAGTAAGACACAAATGAAAAACAACCAAACAACAAGAGTTTATCCCTTCATTTTACAGAAGAGAAAACTAAGGCCAAGGGAAGGAAATAAACATTTATGTAACGCATACTATGTGCCAGGCACTTTACAGATATATTTCATTTGATTCTTAGAATCATGTGAGGTAGGTATAAGGTACACTGGCCCAGGATTACATAGTTAGTCAACTAAATGTTGGATTTGAATTCAGGCTCTTTTAACTCCAGGTCCTGTGCATTGTACCCACCAGCTTTCCTCAGGAAGATTTATTTAGTGTTTGAGGTTAGATTTGAATTCAGATCCTTTTGACTCCAAAGGTAATGTTTTTTTCTACTTTACTGCTGAATGCTAAAGATAGAATTTTTAAAACTTCTTTCTTCCTCTCTGTCTAGCTGGGTTGCAAAATAACCTAAACTTTGATTCTTCAGAATTTCATATTATAAAACTTCTAAGCACTGAGGTTATATAACTGATGTATTCATAACCTTTGTGTTTTACACCTGCTGAATGCAAGCATGCCTTATCTCTTCCTTTACACATATCACCAACCATGGGTATACTGTTCACACCTTAGATCTACGAAGTGGTTTCTTGTTTATTAACAGATAGTCCAGAATGCCCAATTATCCCAACTGGTATTAATGGTAAAATGTATCATTTACATGCCCATGTAACAGCCAAAGAATGTTGTATTATAGTTAAGAGGGAAAATACTCTTTTTATTTTTTGCCTTTTAGAGAAAAAATGATTGGGGAGGTTTTACTGGGAAAGACAAAGAGGCAAACACAGAGGCAGAGAGAGGGGGAGAGAGAGACAGAGACAGAGAAAGACAAATAGACATAGAGAGAAAAAGAGAGACAGAAAGACAGAGACAAGAGAGACAGAAAGACAGAGAGACACACAGAGACATAAACAGAGACACACAGACAGAAAGACAAAGAGAAGACAGAGAGTGAAAGAGAGAGAGAGAGAAAAGAGAGACAGAGACAGGAATAGTGACATAGAAAGACAGAGACAGAGATAGAGGGAGAAGAAGAGGAAGAGAAAGAGAGGAGGCAGAGAGGGAGGGAGAGAGACAGGGGGTAGGGAGAAAGAGGGGGAAAGAGAAGAGAAGAGAAGAGGAGGGGGTGGGGCATTCTAAGTACCACACTAGTCATAGTGCTTTGTGCAAGAAATGCTGTAACAACAAAAGAAATACATTTTCTCACCCTAGTTTTTTGATTCAAGATTTATTTATTCATGGAGAGACAAATGCACCCAGAATAATGGCAGAATTGAAAGCCTGCAAAAGGCATAGAAAAAAAATGGTGTTTACATTCTTATTAAAGTTCAGTGGTGATGTCACAGCAGGAAAGCAAAATCATAAAAGTACATAATGTACTTCAGAAATAATAGAGCTGCTGAGGAATGAAAGACGAATCGAAACCACTCGAGGGATAAGAGAGAAAGATAAGAGACACAAGATGGGGGACCTGCGTTAGTGAATTGAAAAGAGAGGCCAGTGAGAGCCGGCTAAAGTAGGCAGGAGCTTAACCACATACAGTATAGCTGATTATATATTCTTAAAGATCTAGAGACGTGTTCTCCTAAAATACTTAATCCTTTGACCCCCTTCAGAGAAATTTAAACTTTTATATTCTTTTTGTTTTTGTTCTATGAAAAGCAAGTTTTTAAAAAAAGAAGAGTCTCCTCCACAAACATCCTGTTTTGATGCTGATGGACATTATGGTGAAAACCTTGGGCTCTCAAAGGTTCTGCTATCAGTACTCCAGCACTGGCAGGTCCTCCATGCTAGAGGACATTAACTCCAATTTCAACAAGAGAAAGCCGAAAGACAAATACAGTGTGTGGGATATGCAACATTGTCTAATCTGCAAGAAAAAAACAAAACTACAAAAAAAAAAAAAAAAACCAAACCAAAACCCAAACAACAACAACAAAAAATAACACTGAAACAGAACTCTGAGTCAATAGCACTTTATTAAAGAGTCCTTGGGCCTTTCTAATGAAGTAGATCTCTCACAATCTGAGATGCCTTCCTTACTCCAGGGCCTTGATTTTATAGTGATTGATCCCTGGACAGCACAGGTGGAACAGGCCAAAAAATAAAGTCTTACTGGTGGACTATATTTACCCTTGACCCTCTGGAAGAGTTTTCTACACAAAATGCAGAGTCCCATTGGTTGACAAATGAACTAGTGAGTAGATCAAAGCAGACTTATTTAGATCTTCCAGGAAGTTCTACTAAAGTCAATGAGTAGACTCATGGCGCTGGACTGATGAGCAGATGTCAAAATATCTATATGGTAGCCAGTAGAGGGGCAGAACTCAGTCTGGCAATCAGAAACACTTATTGGTTATGTGTTTGTGGTCCTCTCCCTATGTTGGGCAATAGCTAGATGACAAAGGATGAAGAGGCAATAAAAATAGATAGAGGATTTTCCATGCAATTGAGTCACTTTGCCAGGCTGGGCTTGATCCGTGTAATAAAGCAAAAACAAGGGTGGAGGCCATATCATTAATCAAGTGAATTTACAATCTGTAGTTCATAGCCTATTACACAGAACTTGTAATCACTATCCCTATAAAATCATATCATACTGATTAATACCAATTGGAATAAAATAAGGGTTCAATAAATCCTCTATCACAAGAAAGGATCATCACCCACAGGCTGTTGATGATTTCTTTGGCCATGATAATACATAAAACAAAGAAAAATTCAAAATAACCTCCAGTCCTGTGCTGCCTCCTTCTGCTTCTGAATGGATGATGGTGGAGTAGTGAGAAAGAGAATAAATGGTGCTAAGGGTCACCCCACTTTAAAATCATAGTATAATATAATTAACTCCAGTATTTCTGATCTACATCTGTCTAATAGACCCAGATGGCTCTGGAGAGAAAAGTGAGGCAGGTGGCCTTGCCTAGCTTAAATCCTCACTTACATCCAATTCACTTGTATGTCATGGTGTCACCTCCCCAATGTCATGGTCCTCTATAAGAATGAAGAACAAAAAACAGCAACAACAAATCATAGTATCATTGCTGCAAGGGGGCTCAGAGGCCAGAGAGTCCAACCCTTTTACTTTTCATTTAGAAAAAAAAAAGTGACTTGCCCAAAATTACACAAAGGTAGGATTTGCAAAGCTGGTGATATTTTCACTGTCACGTCATCTCTTAACATTAATCCAATTATTTTTATATGCTACTTATTTCCTGACAGTGGATATGGATTTAGGATACAGGAAAAGACATATAGTTTTGGAAATAATCAATATGGGAATTTAGCTTTTCTTGATTACATATATTTGTTACAAAGTTTTTTCTTTTCTTTTTTTTTAATGAGAAGGAGGAGGTGATAAAAAGAAAAATAAATGCTTGTTTATTGAAATAGAATTGCATTTTAAATTTTAAAAAATCTGTCTGCTTCATGTATAAACTATATCTCAGGAGGAGGGAGAAGAAGGAAGGCACAGAATTTGGAACTCAAAAATTTTTTAAAAGTTTAAAATCATTGTAATATGTAATTAGGGGAAATTAAAATATTATATAAGGAAAAAAATTCTATTTGCTTAAATTCTAAATATAAAGCCTTTGATTTGGTCAATGAATGAACATAATGGAAGAACTGAATGACCCATTTTAAGGTTTTTATTGTAAAATGTGCCAGAAGATAGAAAGAAATCATGATAAACTAGAAACATAGCTCACAGGCTCTTCTTGGAGAAACAAACAAAAGAGTTAGTGGACTTGCTTTTATCATGCATGATAAGGAAATAAAAAGCAAATCTGTTTAATAGGATGTTTGGTCTTCCAGATTAGCAGGGTTCATGATGAGTGGAAAGTAAGAGGTCACTTTGAGAATAATTAAATCTTTTGTTCCAATAGCTGTGGCAGAAGGTAAAGATGTTGAAATTCTTCCAAGAACCCTCCAACCATATCAATATATGGTTTGATATTCTTTGCCTTCAAAGGTAAGATAAGTATAGAAGCAGAAAAAGGAAAAAATATGTTGGAAAACAGGGTTTAGGATAAAGAAATGAAGGTGAAAAGTTCATAAGCCATACAGAAATCTCATACCTTTTTATCATAAATACTTTCTTTGAGAAAAGGTTTGAGAGGCACTAAACGTGATAGGCATGTTATATATGAAAGAATCAAGATTCAAATCCTATGTCTTTCACTTGAGAATGGGGATTCCACATTGTCATACCAAACTGAATACTATAGCTATGATGACTAGAAGTTGACATTGTTGGAGCAGTTACATTCTGAGAGGCAGTCTCTAAGGGCAGAGGTATCACTCACAAACCAACAGAGTGCCCCAGAACTATAATAAAATGTAATTGGGAAATATTTATGAAAATTAACAAAAATGCAGTTCAATAGATAATGTTAATTTGTGGATTTTTAAGTTAATATTCATCTCAATTGAAGCCCAGATAAAAGATGATCTAGCAAACAAAGAGGCAAACCTCGAGACAAACCTCTATAATATGCCTTGGGGAAGTCATGTAACTTGTGTTTGCATCAGTTTCAGATGATATTTGTAAAAAGAAGTTAGAAAGTTCCTGGCACATATATAAATTTTACTCCCTTCCCTCCCTTCTTTTTCTTTGCCTTCAAAAGCATGATTGTGAAAATAACACTGAAAATAAAAGTAACTAGAAAACTTAGGTCTATATGCTGCTAACTTTCTGCTGTGTGACCTCTTTGTGTCATAAAGAAATTATATATTATATAATTAACTCCAGTATTTCTGATCTACATCTGTCTAATAGACCCAGATGGCTCTGGAGAGAAAAGTGAGGCAGGCGACCTTGCCTAGCTTAAATCCCTCACTTAAATCCAATTCACTTGTATGTCATGGTGTCACCTCCCCAATGTCATGGTCCTCTATAAGAATGAAGAACAAAAAATAACAACAACAAATCATAGTATCATTGCTGCAAGGGGGCTCAGAGGCCAGAGAGTCCAACCCTTTTACTTTTCATTTAGGAAAAAAAAGTGACTTGCCCAAAATTACACAAAGGTAGGATTTGCAAAGCTGGTGATATTTTCACTGTCACGTCATCTCTTAACATTAATCCAGTGTAATGATGGGTCATATTACTTGCTTGATATACTTACATATGATAATTCAAATTTGTAAAATAGTGTTCCAAAAATCTTAGTTTGGTTTTAATCTTCAATAGCTTTAATTATCATTTTTATATGTACAACATCTCTCATAGGGCTTGGATAGAATGCTGGGTCTTGAGTCAGGAAGACCTATGTTCAAATTAGTTTTTGGATATCTACATTTGTAACCCTGAGCAATTACTTAATCCAGTTTGCCTCAGTTTCCTCATCTGCAAAATGAATTGGAAAAGAAAATAGCAAAAAACCCCACACTAGTATCTCTGCCAAGAAAACCCTAAATGGAATCACCAAGAGACAGAATGATCAAAAAGACTGAACAAGAACAATAAATAAAGCTTAAAGATATTTGGGACATCTTGTGTAACCATCTCCAATTTTTTTTTTCCTTGACAACAAGCCTTCAGAGACTTCCAGTTTCCTCTAGGATAAAATACAGACTTCTCTGCCTGGCCCTTTAAGCTCTTTGCAGTCTGGCCCCAGACTGCCTTCCCGAACTGATGTCACCTGCCCTCAGCATCCCAGCCCAATTTATCTGCTGGCTGCTTTCCATGAATAACAATCATGTTCTTGCCTCTATTGCATAGATCACCTCTTTTGGGTTCCCCTTTCCCCTGATATTTCAGCTCAAGTAGACCTCCTACAAAAGACTTTCCCTATTTTCTTGCCCCCAATTAATTAAGTTGCATTTATTTTCTATTTAGTTATTTTTTGTATAAGTTATCTTCTCCTCCTCCCCACTAGACCATTAAACTCTTTGAAGGCAGGACTTATGTTATTCTTGTTTTTGTATATCCAACATCTCTCACTTGGATAGAGTGCTACAGTCAGGAAGACCTGAGTTCAAATCTAGCCTTAGTCTTTTCTTTGTTATGTGACCTTATTGGACAAGTTGATTAATTTCTGCTGGCTTAAATTTTTCATCTTTAAAATGGGAATAACAATAGTACCCACTCCACAGAGTTATTGTAAAGACCAAATAAGATAATAAATGTAAAGAGCTTAGCACAGTGTCTAGCTATAGTAAGCCCAAAAAATGTTAGCTGTTTATGGTGGTAGTGGTGGTAGTAGTTGTAGTTGCAGCAGCAGCAGTAACAATAGCACCAGTAGTAGTAGTAATAGTAGTAGTTGCAGCAGCAGCAGTAACAATAGCACCAGTGGTAGTAGTAATAGTAGTAGTAGCAGCAGCAGCAGTAACAATAGCACCAGTGGTAGTAGTAATAGTAGTAGTAGCAGCAGCATTAGAATCATAAAGAGCAATAGCAGAAGTAGCAACAGCAGCCCCGATGATCATAACAATAGTAGTAGTAACAGTAACATCAGTAACAGCAGCAGTAGTAGTAATAGCAGCAGTAGTAATAATAATATAGTAATAATAGCAGCAACAGTACTAATAGTAATAGTAGTAGCAGCAGCAGTACTAATAATAGTAATAGTAAAGCAGCAATACTACTACTAGTAATAGTAGCAGCAGTAGTAGTAATAGTAATAATAGCAGCAGCAGTACTAATAGTAACAGTAGTAACAGCAGTACTAATAGTAACAGTAGCAACAGCAGTACTACTACTACTACTACTACTAGTAATAGTAATAGTAGCAGCAGCAGCAGCAGCAATAGTAATGGTAGTAGTGGTAAGTGTAATAACTAACTTTTTATACAGTCTTTTAAGATATGCAACACACTTAATAAATATCATCTCATTTAATCTGCACAACAATCTTGGGAGATAGACATTATTGTTATCCTCATTGTACAGACAAGGAAACTGAGACAAAGAGAGGTTAAAAGTGAGCTGTCCATGGTTACATAGTTAGTAAGCATACAAAGCTAGATTTGACTCAGGTCTTTCTGTTACAGGTCCAGAGTTCTATTCCTGTGTCTGGCACAGTACCTGGCAAACAGTTATTTAATAAATGCATATTGATTATTATATTGACTAATTCACTGCTCTACCTAGGTGCAGGTAGATTGTTGGAGGAGATAAGTAGACAGCATTATTGTATCCATTTTATAGATGAGGAAACTGAGACTCGGAGCTATTAAATGATTTGACTATGGGTTTCAGTTAGCAATATCTCACGTGATTTTCAAGGCCATGTCTCTTGTATCAAGTCCGGTTATCATTCCACTGATAGTTTGTGTAAACTGTTAGCTAAAGAAAAGTTCCCTTCATCATTTGTCATGGAAAGGTGCCCAGTCTGCACATTGGTCTTTTCAGCATATCTCTCTACATGCAGGGATAACTTGCAAGGCTGGTGGAAATGTGTGAGGGCTTTGTTTAGCCCACCTGAAGGAACTGCTATATCAATACACAGTTATCTTCATGCAGTGATATCTGACAGGATAGAGCCTGGCTCCTTTAGGGAACCCCATTTAACAAAGAAAATAGCTGTTATTCACTCAGCATGGAGGTAAACACAGCCTGAGTTAACGCGGGAGGTAATGCTACCTCATGGGGGTGAAAAGCAAACACGATTCTAAGACCTACGAATTCCATTGCCAACTCATTACTTTATTATTACCTTTCCTTAAGGGGGAGCATTCCATTATGGCTCCATTAATAAATGAGAAATGAAGAGCAATGCTTTTGTGAGAAATCTAAGTCAGTTTAACCATGGATGGGCTCAGTGCCCATAGAAAGGAGGGGGATTTGAGAGTTAGAAATGAAACATATTCATTTAATGCCACTAAAGTCTTAGAACAGCCATAATGTCATTGCCCTTATAGCTTTCCTTGGAAATTCACAAATGCCTTCCCAGTGGTGATCATCTTGGCTTCTGGCCTTTTAGTTAATCCAATCAGGGATCAGATTTTTGCCCTGTAACATTAAGAAATCATTTCCTTTATCATCTAATTAGGGTCCAGCCCACGGCTGGGCTGATAGTTGTTCCTTTTTTTCAGTAGGCACAGGCGCTGACCAGTTTATGCACAGCCCACGATGTGCTCCCCTACCAGTGCCATCCCTGACCTCCCAAATGACTCAGTCCTTCCTCAATTCAATTAACATTTACTGAGCACCCACGGGGTGCTTGGTATTGGATGTGATACAGCATCTCACTGCCCCCCTAGAGAACATCAAAATAAATCAGACTCACTACCTCCTAAGCAGAGAATTTGGAGGATAAATGATAATACTGCATTCCCTCTTTGCACAATATATATGTAATCTGCTTGGAGGCCTTTTAGATGAAAGACATAAAGGAAAAATTGTTATCATGTTATACCACAGGACCAGCATTTTAGCAAAGCACTGCATCAAAAGCCCTAAATTTTGAAAGCTGAAAATTGTTATTACTCTTACCCCCATTACTTTTTCCCCTTATTTAAAATGTAATTGATGTTGGAAGGAAGAAAAAAAAAAAAAGATAACTACACACACATACATATCTTTCACTCATGTATTGCCACATATAATAGACTCTAAAAATAGAGCTCTACCTCAAAGCCAGATGAAACTTCAGAAAGTGAGAAATACTACTGAAGGTATATTCTGCCTATCTCGATTCATCCATTTGGGCCATTTCATTTCCCAGGAAGGGTATTAAATTGTTTTCCAAATGACTTAATTTTTTTCCCCCTCTTCAATAGCAGGGCCTAATGCTGGCTGCCCATTTCTGAATTTCTGGTCTGGATAAAGAAGCACTCCATTCTGACACACACTTGGGCAATCCTCCACTGCAATTTTCTATTACAGCTCATTATCCAATCATCGTCTGGACAGACTGAAACTGGAACTTACTTGACTGAAGTCTCACCCTGCTGTTTCAGACTTATAGGCAGATGTGCTGACCTAATCACTGTCCAGCCGGCACCGTGACACACATTTCTTTCCAGCTCCTCAATTAGCTCGTCAAGGAAAAAGAACTGAAATGGAATCAAACCATCCCAGGTTATTCACAGATTTGAAAAGCAGCAAATCAAGCAGGAGTTGTCAGTGAGAGGTCAGGGGTCACTTGGGTAGATCTAATATCAAGGCATAAATCTCAGTGCTGAAATTGGAATTGGAAAAGAGAGGATTGCAAAGTGCCTTCACAAAGGAAATTTCTGAAAAGTAGGGTCATTCCAAAATTTGAGCTATGAAGATTAAGATGAATATCTGAATAATGGGAACTTTTTTTCATAAGTGGACATATTGCATTGACTCTGGCTTTTGGCATTATGAAGTTCGGCTCACCCAAAATAGCACTTCTATTAAAATTCCTGCAAGCAGCTGTCTACAGCATCCATCCAGTAAATGGTGCTGGGCCGTCTGTTTAGTCACACAATGAAAAGCTAGAGCAGTTATACTTGCATTTAAAAAGTACAAACATGAAAAATACCTGCCTCCCCTTTGTTTCCAATGCAAAAAACAAAAACAAACAAAAAGCTTTCCCCTGATTCAGGAAACATTTGTTAAATGCCTACTACGTGGCAACAAGTTTGTTTTTGTTCTTACATCTCTATAACTTAGCACAGTGCTTTGGCACAATAAGGTGTTTTAAAATGCTTGAGATTGATTTTCCATTTCTATGTTTCTAGCTTCAGTCCAGTGCCTGGCACATAGAAGAAAACCAATCTAGAGCTTAGAGATCACAAAAGTTAACTGATTTATGAAATATTATAAAAGCAATCAGAAGTGATTATTTGAACCCAGATCCTCCAACTGAAGGGTCAGTGCTCTTTCCTTTGTATCATATAATGATGTGTACTCATCGATTGGTTCTCAGGCACTGTACTAGGTGTTAGGAAGGGAGCAGATCTTCATAAAACTTTAATTCCAGTGCTTTCCTTCTGTTAATTATTTCCTATTCATCCTGCATATATCTTATTTTGCATATTTTTTAATGTGCTGCCAAGTTCAAGTTCAGCTTCTCAAGTTCAAATCTTACCTCAGATACTTACTAGCATTGTGAGCTTAGGCAAGTCACTTTACTTTGCTTGCCTCAGTCTCCTCATCTGTAAAATGAGCGGAAAAAGTAAATGGCAAACTACTTTAGTATCTTTGCCAAGAAACCCCAAATAGGCCACAAAGAGTTGGATACAACTGAAATTACTGAACAACAACAATAAAATAAAATGTCTCCTCCATTAGACTGTAAGTTCCTTGAGGGCAAGTATTTTTTTTTTTTGGCCTCTTTTTCTATCCCCAGTGCAATGCTTGGCACATAGTAGATGCTTAATAAATATTGATTGATTGATAAAAGTTTTTCTCTTTTTAAGAACCTCTTGGTTTGCTCTGAATTTAGGCTAATTGTGATTGCCTAGAAGATTTTTTTTAAGTTCCTGTGGCTATTCCAATTTTTTATTTTGAAGGAAATTTATATTATCATTCTATTCAATGTAGCTTAATAATTTCTAAAAGGCAACTGTTTATATATATATATGTATATATATGCATATATATAATATATATAAACACATATACATACACATAATATATACATACTTCATAGATATAAATATATATATATGTATATATATATATATATATATACACACATATGTATGTAATGCAAGAGAGAGAAAAAACAATAGTGACTCTGCTAGATGTGAAGACTTGAGTTCATAAAGAAGGGCACGATTAAGTGAAAGAGGTCATTCTTTGCTTCATTTCTTACCTAGCCTTAATCACTAAATGAGTGTTGCTTTAGTCTTGCCTTAGTTGCTTTAAGTGAAACCTGTTAAAGATGTTAGTTTTAAAAAGACAAGGTCTCCCATTGCATCCAGGGCCATCTCTAGTCTTCCTGATCTATATGTGGCCATTGGACCCAGATGGCTCCAGAGGAGAAAGTGAGGCACGGGACCTTGCACAGTTCTCCTCACTTACATCCAATTTACTTGCAAGTCCTCCCAGATTTATAGTTCTCTTTGAAAATGAAGGACAAACAACAATTACTCCACCCATCATCTTAACTCCCTCATGCTATGACATGTAAGTGAACTGCATTTAAATGGGGGAAGACCCTTTGTCCTTTTTCTCAAGCAGCTAGGTGGTGCAGTGAGTTGTTCCTGAAGTTTGGAGAACCTGAGTTCAAATGTGGTCTTAGACACTACTTCCCAGCTGTCTGACCCTGGGCAAACCCTAATTGCCTCAGCAAAGAAAAAAAAGGAGAATAAAGGACAAACAACAACTATTATCTCAAATCTCACATATACTGACAAGTAGACTCCATAGAATTTGGCCACTGTGTTCCCCTCAGAGGTTTAAGGGGTTAGGGTTTGTCTTTCAACCTTTTTTTTTTTTTAATGTAAAGAAATAATCTTCAATTCATTCACCTTTTATTTCTTAAAAATATTAAGAAGCTAAAGGGTATGAAGAACAGAAATGGTAGGTAGTAATATTTTTTAAAATTATTGTTTGTTTTTAATAATCAGTTATAGTAATATATTTTTTTTAATTGCATGCTTTGTCTTTCTAAATGCTACAACTCATTAGCCCTCAGCTATGTGCTTCTGTCACAATTGTCTATTGAAATCAATTAATCCAACCTTAATTCAATTAATCCAACCTCAATGTGAGACAATTTTGAAAGAGATATTTACTAAGGAAGTATATTAAGAAATGTGAGTATAAAATATATCCTAAAAAATCTATGACATAAACTTTATCTATATATATAAAATGGCCCATCAGTACATGTATATAGGAGAAAATGATTCCGCTTTAAAGACTAGGCTCATGAGACAAAGGAATAACTCACATTTGCTGGTTGTCTTTTTGCTGGCATCTTTAACATGTTTCCCTTAGCTATGATGTCATTTTCTGTTGGGCTCAATATAAGTCTCCAGTCTACTTTCTTCCAGAACATCCAGGTTGTCCTTGCCTTCTGACCCAGATGCAGCTGTTGGCTAAGTTGATGGGAAGAAAGGAAGTCCAAATTCTTCCAGACTCTCCCTAGCTCATATGTTCCTCTTCCAGCCAAGGTGGAATGAGGAGGGGCTAAGGAGAGAGAGGAGGGAAAGACTAAGAATGACTTACTATGATTCTAGGCTTGAGAGATAGGTAGATCATAGATTATCCCCTATTGACTGATAAAGAGACCAAGGCCCATATTTTGAGGCATTAATTTGATCCAAAGTTACTCTGTTAGTAAATTGGAGAGCTAGGGCTAGAACTGGGACCTTCTAGCTATGGTGGTATAACTAAATCTTCTGTTCCTAGTCCTAAGGACTCACTAATTCACAGCTGCATTACTTAGGGAAGTTATAGACTAGAGAAGACAAAAGCTTTCTCTATTCTTTGATGAAACAATAAGTTTAACTTACTTTTAAAAATAGAAATAATTGAACTGTTATTTATGAGAAGTTTTAGAATCTTTAGGGAGCTTTCTTTTTATCCACGACTGGGATGGCTATAGTGTTTATATTTTTCTGGCCACTTGGTTTGAGAGTTACTATTTATATCACCTCTGGCCCAATTTCCTCCATTATGCTCTCTTCCCTTATAGAATCTAGACTGCCAATCTTACTGTACCATTCCTCAGTGCTTTTCCAGATGTCTTTGCTTTATCTCAAATCTGCTGTCCTGTGAACGTTTCCTTTGTTGTGTTTGCATGACATCAAAACACCTAGTTAGTTCAATCAAAACTTCAGGCAATCTTCTGCCTGTCTGGTCCACCTGATGCCTGAGTCTGGGTTGGCTGTCTCCTTTATCAAAGTTTCAAGAGAACTAGAATATTGTTCCAGACAATAGATTGTAAACTCTATGAGAACAGGAGCTGATTTTTAAAATTTTGTCTTTATTCTATAAGAATAGTGTCATACATACACAGAAGAAACCTAATAAATATTGACATTGTAAAAACAGTCTTTGATGTACAAATCATGCTCTATACACTGACCTTTCATGATTCCAAAGGAACAAAGATATAGTATACTATCTACCTCCTTCCTGATAGAGAGGTGATGGATTCAAGATACAGAATGATATATTTATATATTTAGCCAATGAAGGAAATTGTTTTTATTAATTTTACATATTTGTTATGGGGAATTTGGTTTTTTTTCTTTGTTTTTTAATGGGTTATGGAGGAGAGAGGGAGAGAAAATTAATGTCTCTTAATCTAAAAAAAATTAAAAAGATGGATGATAAACAAATTAGGGGAGCTTATAACATTTTACCTATTAGATTTATGGATGAAAGAAGAATTTGTGGCCAAACAAGAAATTGAGAGAATTAGAAGATGTAAAAATGAATAATTATGATTTAATTCAATTGAAAAGATTTTGCACACAAAAAATCAGTGTAGTCAAGTGTAGAGGGAAAGCAGGAAACTGAGGAAAATGTTGATTTCTTTGACAAAGATGTCATTTCCCAAATATATAAAGAACAGAGTCAAATTTATAATAATACAAGCCATTCCCTAGTTGATAAATGTTCAAAAGATATGAACAGATGGTTTTCAGAAAAAGAAATCAAAACTATCTATAGTCCTATTTAAAAAATGCTCTAAATCACTATTGATTAGAGATATGTTGAAAGTTGCATATACTACCCAATGATGTTATTGTACTGTTAGTTTTGTTTAATTGTTTTTTCACAAAAGATTCTTCAGAATTAAGATAATCTATGATAATGAGATAAACAAAAAAAGCACATTGATAATTTTTTTTTAGAAAAAACATGATTATTAGATTGAACTAGACTGGATTCATATAGACATAGTTTAAAATAGAGATATTTTTAAAAATTCAAAAAATAAATGAATGTAAATGAGAATAGAATTCATAAACAATTACAAAGTATTCATTAACTTTATCTATCTATCTATCTATATACCTACATGGAGATTTATAGCTATAGTTCTATACAGTTCTATCTATCATCTATCTCTATAGTTATATATCCATATAATTACAGTTATGTAGGTATGTAAAAAAGTATTGTTAAACAAAATATACTTATATAGCTAAATAGATTTAGATCTATAGATAAATCTACAAGTAGATATGTAGATATAGATATAGATATAGATATGCCTATAAGCTATATAGATTTAGATCTATATAGATCTATAGATATACCTATACACACACATACACACACACACACACACACACACACACACATATTCACATGACTAGATAAAACTGTATTTCAGTGTAATTGAGTTCCTTTGTAATTCTATGTATTTTGTGCATTTGGAAACATTCTTAGAGTAATGGTTCAAAGCATTCTAGACTGCCCAAGGACATGACAAAAAATTTTTTAGAACTGCTGAATTAAAATAATATTTAATAAATGTTTGTGAATTTGGGGCAATCCAATTGAGCACAACAGAAGACAACATATTTTTTGGACAACAGGATATGAATTGAACAAAATATGAAATATTTTATGTCAATTCCCAATTTATCAGGTGAAATACGAATGAAATATTTTTAGCTTTGATTCATCAGTTTACCAGACAGAATTCATGTTATAATATTTATCAACAAGATGAGGAAATAGGGAAATATTTAGTCTAATGAGTCAGAGTCACTCAAAGATAGACACAAACCAAGGACTAGGTGATTTTATGTATTTGGCTCCTTTCTAAAATATACTTTGTCTCATTCCTTCTGATCTCTCTTCTCATTCAATGTCTTGTACATTTCTAAACATATAGGTTATTCCAACTATTCCTGATGTTCATATATGAAAGTTATAATGCTTCTTCTTTCAATGTACCTTTTGTTGACTATAACCTCTTAATTCATCAGAAAAACATTAAATTCTTCATGTGAAGAACAATGTTTTTCTTAAAAATCCCAGCAAAACAGTTGTAGCAAGTAGTAGCAAGTTTGCTAAAGTAAGTTCTTCCCAAATCCTTATTATCAAAAGATTTCCCTTAATTCTGAAAGTAACTCAGTTTATAGGTTAAAATTTACAACATCCAAAGTCTGTCGTATGAGTTGTGTTTGCTATAGTGTCATCATCAGAAGGTGTGATAAAAGGTCTCCTTGTCAAAAAGTTTTCTTCTTCCATCTCTACCCCACTAGCCTGCTCATAGTAGCTGAAATTCTCATATTGATCATTCTTTGTATCTGGATATTGAATGCCCCAATAAGTCAGAGGGATAGCTTGGGGTTTTTATTATTTGTTAATACTATTGCAAGATCATGTTAAAAGATTTGCTAGCCTTGAGGAAATATGAGACAGGACAGATGAGTTATGAGAAGAGGATTTCAAGCAGAATAGATTGATTCTATCAATAGAGAGGGAAAAGGAGGGAAAGAAAGCAAGAGTGGAGGTACAACAGTAGGAGGGGCTAGGTGGTAGCAAAGATACAACACTTGATTTATAGTCAAAGAAATAGAAGGCAAATTCCAATTCTTTGAAGGGACCCCAGGGGCTAATTAATTCAATCCTCTCATTTTACAAAGAAATTGAGCCCCGGGAAAGTTAAGTGATTTACCTATGATCTTACAGTTAGTAAGGGTCAGAAGTTGCATTTGAATCAAGGTCTTTTAACTCCAGAAGTAGTGTTCTCCCCATTTTACCCTTTTTTCTCCCTATTTAATGCCCATGTAACTTTAGACAAGTCACCTAATTTCTCTCAATCTCAGTTTCCTTGTCTCTAAAGTGGGTAGGGTCAAACTACATGCTCTCTAATGTCTCTTCTCATTCTAAATCCTATGATCATGTGGACTCTAAACAGGATTAGAAGGTGCTTAAAGGGAGATGAATTGTATCCATAAAATGGGATGAGTAAACCCAAAAGACTTACTATTAATTTGGCCTAGGGAAATGTCTATCAGAAACCATGTCTCTGTTTCTTCCCTCCCATTAGAACCCTCCTCCCCAGGAACCAATTATTATTCTTTGCACATAGTAGGATTCAATCAATGGGTGAATGAAATGTAGTGAATGAACAAATGGATGGATGAATGATATAATTTATAGATGAATGAATACCAGAAGAAAAGTAATTTCTTCCTTTACAAAGGGAGTCTATTGTTTTGAAAATACTTTTTTTTTTTTTTTTTTTGCATTGTAGGAAGTATAAACATTAGACCTCCTAAATTGAATCTTTTCAATTTCAAGAGGCACTGTGAAAGCTCCTGGCATAAGATTAGGGATTTGATTAGGTTCTGTGATACTTGCATTCAGTTTTGGAAAAGAAGTTAGCCCTACTTTCTTCCAAAGATTTTTCAGATTAAATGGCAAAAGATTAGCCAGCCTATATTGCTTAATAGGAAAAGTGAGATTTTGGCTGTAGTGAACAAAGCTGGACTTGGGCAATTGCAAAACCCAGGGTCATGGGAGGGAACTGACTCACAAGGATGCCCTGCTGGCTAGAATCCCAGAAAAAGAATTCCATTTACTCCAACTAGAGTCTTCTGAAAGAATTTTGTCCCAATGGGCCTCCATAAATAGTTATAGGGTACATAAAAAGTAAAGGAGAGATGAACACTGTCTCTCCTTCCTTCATTTACAGTCTGACACCATCCCACTTTTCCCATGCAATTCTCTAACACATATTCTATGTTCTAGCCAAATTAGAACACTCTATGCATAGCAGATATTGTATTTCTTGCTTTCTTAATGGTTGGGGAGAAGGAATAGAGGAAAGAAGAAAAATTTGAAACTGAAATTAAAATAAGATAAAATAAACTAGAATATTCTTCTTTCTCTTGAACATACCTATTTGCTTATACCATTCCCTGGATGTATGATACTTTTTCTTCCTTGCATTGCCTATCAAATTCCTATTCATTCTTTGTTGTTGCTTATCATTTGTTCTCTAAGAGAATCAAAAAAAAAAAAAAAAAATCAGGAAGCAAATGTCTTGACTTGCAAGTGAACTGGATTTAAGTGAGGTGGAGCTGTGCAAAGTCATCAGCCTCACTCTTTCCCAGAGTCATTGGGAGTCTAGGAGCAAGACATAGGTCAAAATGACTGATGATGACCTCAGAATCCACCCTTTAATGTCTATGTCAAATGCCATCCTCTTCAAGAAGCCTTCCCTGAAGTCCTCCAGGCAATATAGTCTTCCTTAGACTAGAAAAACTACATTGTTTTGTCCATCTAGAATGAGTTTATGAATAATTTGGGATTATAGTTATCTATACATAAGCCATGTACTTCTTATAGAATGTGAGCTCCATGAGGAGAATCAAATCTTTTTTAATAATAGCTTTTCATTCTTCCAAAAACATGCAAAGATAGTTTTCAACATTCACCTTGGCAAAAACCTTATGTTCCAAAATTTTCTCCCTCTCTTTCCCTATCATAGACAGCAAGCAATCCAATATAGGTTAAACATGTGCAATTCTTCTGAACATATTTCCATATTTGTCATGCTGTGCAAGAAAAATCAGATCAATAGGGGAAAAAAACATGAGAAAGGGAAAAAAAACCAAGCAAACAAAAAAACAACAAAAGGTGAAAATACTATGCTTTGAAGCACATTCAATCTCCATAGTTCTCTCACTGCATGCAGATGGCTCTTTCCATCACAAGTTTATTGGAATTGCCTGAAAAGAGTCAAGTCCATAACAATCTTGTTGCTGTGTTCAATGTTCTGTTGGTTCTACTCACTTCAGGTAGCATCAGTTCATGTAAATCTTTCTAGGAGAAGAATTATATCTTATACAAACACCACAGTTTGTATAGTGTTCTGGACACAAGAACTTAATAAATATTCATTAAGTTTAGTAATTATATACTATAACTGTATATAGTACTATATTATATTATAAATTCATATGCTATCAATACTAAATTCATTTAAATATTTAAAAAATTGAATTGAATCTCTCTACTACCACTACCATCCTCTCATTTCCCAATACACATTAACAAATGCTTTCTTTCTTCAAGTTATCTTAAATGTACTTATTGATGTATATTTTGTAACTTGTATAGAATATAAATTTGGATAGAATGACCTCTTTGAGGGCAGGAATGATTTCATTTCCATCTCTGTATCTCTCAGTACTAAGCACAAAGCTGTGTATGTAATAGGCATTTTATAAATGTTCATTGGATAGAGTTGAATTTCTCACAGTAGATAGAGTGCTTCCAGTAGTGAGTAAGACTCATCTTGTTCAAATCTGGACTCCAACACTATATGCTATATAATCCTGGGCAAGGAATTTAACCCTGTTTACCTCAGTTTCCACATCTGTAAAATGATCTGGAGAAGGAAATGGCAGACCACTCCAGTATCCCTGCCAAGAAAACCCCAAATGGGGTCAGGAAGGTCATAGCTGAAAAATGACTGAACAACAACAATCCCAGAGCTAAGCTCAGGTCATCTATGTCATCAATCCAACCTGTATCTAATGTATAAAATCCTTATATAGCATCCCTTACAACTGAATACACAGTCTATGTAAAGATCTTCAGTAATGGGGAACTCAGTACCTCCTGAGATTTCAGTAAAACTTGCTATTACTTATAAAGCTCAGGAATAACTATGTCGTTCTCCTGATCAAGGATCTCTGGAGCGTCCTTAGTGCCCTTTGGAATAAAATGCAAACCTCTGCTTAATTTTTGAAGTCTATCACAATTTGGCCTCAGCCTGTCTTTCCAGCCTGATTAACACATTTTTCCCCTTCAAATACTCTATTTTTTAGCCAAATTAGCCTGCTTGGAGTTCTCTGTATATCACATGTCTTTGGATAAGCTGAAATATTTTGCCTTCTTATAGACCCTGTCTCTTGGCTACTGCCTTCAAGGCTCTATTCAAGGACTACCATTAAGAAGCCTCACCCTCCATTTGTGAGCGCCCCATCCCTGAAACTGCTGTATATTTAAAGGTATGATGTATATAAATACAATATGTTATAGACCTTTGGTAGAATGTAAGCTTCTCAAATGAAAGGACTCTCCCTCTTCTGTATTTGTATCAGTAGCACCCAGCAGGATATATAATAAATCATTTATAAATACTAATTGGAGGAAGTTAAGTGGTTCAATGGATAAAAGTCTGGGCCTAGAGTCAGGAAAATTTGAGTTCAAATCCAACATCAAATATTCATTAGTTGTGTGACCTTAGAGAAAAGTCCTTTAGCTCTGTTCACCTCAGTTTTCTCATCTGTAAAAATGGACATTTTCTTCCTTCTATCCTTCCTCCTTCCTCACTCCTTCCCTCCCTGCTTCTTTTCTTTCTCCCTTCCTCCCTCCGTCCCTTCCTTCCTTTCTTCTTTGATTTATTGGTTCACTGCTTCAGGACCAATAACCCCATTTAGGGAGTAGAACAGGGATATTCCTTACTCATGTTATTCTGAATAAAGAAAATGCCAAAGTCACTGTGGAGCAAGTCTGAAGCAGATTCCAGGCCTCATGTTTCCCTTTTTCCTCCCTTTATAGGAACATATAGAACTCAAGTAGATGCTTGCTATAAGGAAGCTGACCATTTGGTTATTTTATGGTCTCTTTCTGATATTTTTGCTTGAGTACTCAATGCATCTGTCTAACCCATTAGCAATAGGGCCTTTTTCTCTGTAAATTGTTTCTCTTAAATTTTCCAGGGAGCTAGGGTGGAGTGAATGAGACAGTGGATTTAGCTCTAACAGAATTCCTCTGGGTCCCATAGAAGTCTAGTTCCATTTCAGACAATAAGGGGTGATCTTTCCAGACAGGATATGACAACCCACATGATTAACATGCATAAGTAAAATGGGGTCATTTCTGCTGTCCAGTCTCGCCTCCCTCTCCTTATTCCTGGACCCTTGGTGACTTTTGGAAAAAAAAAAAAAAAACTGGGACAACTTTAGCCAAATGTCTGTGTGAGAATCTGTCTTTCCTCGTAAAAAGCTTTCTGAACTGGCAGAGTGTGGAGGGGTATCTGAGGTCAAGAGAAAAATGACCATGTAGGATTTTGGGTTTGTGGATATTTTTTAATGGCCTTTAAAGTTTGTTATTTCCGTTTTTCTCCATAAACAGTATCAACCTCAGAAATGAGCCAGAAGCAAAAATTGTAGGAAATCAGCCATAGTACCTTAGAAGACAACAGCTTTCTTCAAATCCCCACCTCACATTCTATGATCCTTGGCATTTTTCAAACAAAAAGCAAATGTAGGCTCTGCTTAATCAAACAAATCAGGAATTTCCCAGTTATCCCTATTGCAACAGAAGTAAGGTCTACATGCCTTCCTTCTACCAATCAAATATTTGTTTGGCTCTTGGTCTATAAAATGTCAAGGCTCTAAATGAAAAATTCCTTCACTCTATGCCCAAATTTCTCTCCCCCAGCAAATTAGCTTGCACAGTAACCAGGCCTGGGCACCCACACACAGTACAGCCATAGGAAATCTTTCCCCAGGCTTCTAAATTTGCAATCTGCTATGTAAATATATTGCCAGGCAACTTTGGGAGGAGATGACATTTTTGGCTACCTTCTGGAGTATGAGATTATAATATTTAATCATGCACACACACACATACACACACACACACACGCACACACATGATCAAATTATTAACTCTAATACCTAAGAGCAAGTAGCTAAGGTCTTATTATCTATGATAAAAAGCTGTCAAGGAGTTCCCCAGTTTGGTTTCTTCAGAAAGGGTGGAAAGAATACATAGCTGTTGTCTGAGGAAGTAGGAAGGAGTCTCAAAACATACAGGCTTCTAGCAGAAACCCTAAGTATTATAAATGGGATACAAAGAACTTTCCAGGAACACTGAAAAAATAGAAGCCACTTAATTGTTGTTTGAATGCCATAATTTTCATCCTGACTAATTTCACTGTCATGGCCCTAGGATCCAGATTTAGAGCACTGGTTAGAACCCTGCCATAAGGGACTCCTTAGTTTTACCTTCTTGGCCCAGCCATGAGGCATGATAAAGGAGGCAAAGAAGTAAAGAGGGGAGCGTAATAGATTTGGAAAGGAAAAAAGAAAGAAAAGGAGGGAGAGGAGAGAGGAAAGAAGGAAAGAAAAAAGGGAAGAAAGAAGGAAAGAAGGAAGGAAGGAAGGAAGGAAGGAAGGAAGGAAGGAAGGAAGGAAGGAAGGAAGGAAGGAAGGAAGGAAGGAAGGAAGGAAGGAAATAATTTATTAAGTACCTACTATGTGACACTGTGATAAGCACTTTGGAACTATTATCTCATTTAATCCTCACAGGAATCATGAGAGGTAGGTGGTATTATTAGAGTAGAGAAAATTAAGTTAGTTAAATGAGTTGCCCCCCAGGATTACATAGCTAATAAATCTCTTAGACCGGACTTGAATTCATATTTTTCTGAGTGCAGGTCAAGTGCTCTATCTACTTTACTACTTAACTGTCTCATAATTCTAGGGTCTGCTGAGGTGTAGGGTTTTTTCAGGAAAGACATATATCTCTAGTGCAAGAGCTGCTGAGCCCTTTTCAGGGATGCTCCACCTTTGGTATCCAACTGATCAAACTAATTCTCACCTGTGGCCCTATACATGCAGAGTGGCCATACCCCAGTAAACTGTTTCAGCAGACAGGCTAAACCAGGTTGATGGTGACCAAAGGGTCTCAAACCCATCAGTGAACTGGAGGGGGTGGGAATGTGGGTATCTATTTCAATCATGTGAAGATTTTCCCTCGTGGAATGGGTGAATGAGAACAATTTATTCCAAAGACCATTAAGGCAGCTAAATTAAGCATAGTGGAGTACTTAGAATTTGTTAAGACATCAAAGATGCCAAGATCATCCACTACATCTTGAGCCATCATCAGTCATCTTGATTTCATGGATATATTCTTACAGCAAACATTTGCATTTGATAAACTATGTGACTGGATGCAGATAGGATGTGAGAGTGATGAAGGCAATGTGTGGTGCAGAGTGCTGGACAGATCATAGACTTAGCTCTTCAAGCTAAATATTCACATTTAACAAAAACAGCAGCCCAACGGAAAAGAGACTACCAGAAGAATTAATGCCAACAGATTAGAGCACTTCTCTGACCAGGAACAACGTGTTATTCACTTGGAAGCTAAGTTAAGTGAACACACAGTTGGCAATTCTGGAGCAGAAAAGGAGTGGGCAGCTTTAGATTTGCTGTGCAGCACTGCATTTGCTCATCTGGGTTAGAACACACAAACTTTGAGGCTGGCTTGATGAAAATGATGAGGAAATTCAGAAGCTGCCAAATGGAAAAATGAGAACTCCAGAGGTTGTATCAACAGAATAGTTCATGCATCTCTTAGAAAGCAGCATTTAATTCCATCAAAAGTATAACTTAGAGAGATACAGCATTCTTAGCTCAGTAAGAATGCAGATGAAATTCAGTTTTATGTTGATAGCAATTCAAGCACTTTTTATGATGCCCTGAAAGCTATTTATGGGCCAAAGCCCTATGGTGTATTTCAATTACTTGATGCTGATGGAGCCACATTTATTAGTGATCCCCTAGAAAGATGAGCTGAACATTTCCATAGTGTTCTCAATGGACCATCATTAATCAAGGCTGAAGCCACTGAGTGTTTACCTGAGGTTGAAGTTAATTCTTCTCCAGCTGATGTTCCAACTGAAGAAGAAATTTTTGAAATCCATTAAGCTCCTTTGGCAAATTACCTGATGTTGATTCTGTTCCACTTGAGATTTACAAAGTGGAGAGTCCCTTGTTCATATAAAAGCTTACTGAAATTTTCTAGGTTTCATGGCAAGAGAAGTATATCCCCAGGAGTTTAAGGATGCTTCCATTGTCCATCTCTATAAAACTAAAGGGAATAGAGTATCCTATGATAATCACATTGGGATCTTTCTTTGCTGGGAAGTTTCTTGCCAGAGTCCTCCTTACATGGAAGATGATCATCTATCTGAGAGACAGTGTGGCTTCAAAAAAGGGTTAAGGAATAGTTAATATGGTTATTTGCTACCTGACAACTCCAGAAGAAATGTCAGGAGCAAAACAGTAGTCTGTACTTAGCATTTGAAAACATGGCCAAAGCTTTTGATTCTGTTAGTCATGAGGGCTTATGGATTTATGTCAAAATTTGTTTCTCTGAAAAAGCTCATCAATATTATACATCAATTTCATGATGGCATGCTTATTTTTGTGCTTTCCCAGTCATCCATGAAGTGAAACAAGGCTGTATGCTTTATCCCATGCTTTTTTAACATGATATTTTCAGTCATGCTGTCAAACGCCTTCAATGAGGATGGCTATGGCATCAAAATCGGGTATCGCATTGATGGCAAATTCTTCAACTTGAAAAGGCTACAAGCCAAGACTAAAGTGAAAGGAGTTTTTATACATGATTATTTGTTTGCAGATGATTGTGCACCCAATTCAATCTCTGAATTGCATCTGTTGTGAAATGCAACAAAGTATAACTGATTCTCTCTTGCTTGTGGCCTAACAATTAACATCAAGAAAACACAGGTGGTCCATCAGCCAGCACCATCAATATATGGAACCATTGATTATAGCAAATGGATAAGTTCTGAATGCTGTGGATAAGTTCATTTATATTGGTGCTACACATTCCAGGGATGTATATATTGGTAATGAAAACACACACATTTCCAGAACTGGCTCAGTGGTTGGGAGGCTCACAAGGAAAATGTGAATCAGAAGAATTATTAAACTGATTACCAAACTGAAGGTCTACAGAACTGTTGTGCTGATCTCATTGTTGTATGTCTTTGAAACTTGAATATTATATTAGTCCCTTGCAGTAAACTGAATCACTTCCATTTGAATTGTCTCAGGAAGATTCTGAAGATCATCTGACAGGATAAGATACCAGACACTGAGGTCCTTTCTTGAACTAAACTGCCAAGCATTCCAACCCTGTTGCAGAAGAGCACAAGTCTATTAGGCTGGCCACATTGTTCGAATGCTAAATATATGCTTGCCAAAAAGACTATTTTATGGAGAACTCACACAGGGTAAGCATTCACATGGTGGTCAGAAAAGTGAAACAAGGACACTCTTAAGGTCTCTCTTAAGAACTTTGAAATTGATTGAGAGACATGGAAGACACTGGCACAGGATAACCTGACATGGTATGCCCTCATCAGAGAAGGGGCTGTGCTCTATCAGCAAAGCAGAATTAGAGTAGTCCAAATGAAATATGAGAAGTGCAAATTTACAGAAACCATTCCTATTCTTCACTTGGACTAAACCTGTGGTAGAGTCTTCTGAACTCATATTGGTCTGATCAGCCATGATCAGGCATTTTGTAACTTGACTCTAACATTGTGATATCACTTTGCTGTTCTTAGGACTTTCCAAGAAGTATTTGTATGTGTCATTCATAGGAACCCAACATACACAGAATAAATTTACTGGCTGCCAGGTGGTGGAGAGAGCACTGGAGCTGGAGTCAAAAAGAACTGAGTTCAAATCCAGCCTCAGACTTTTATTTCCTGTGTGATGTTGGGTAAGTCATCTGATTTCTGCCTGTCTCAGTTTCTTCATCTGTAAAACTGGAGTAATAATAGCATCCTATCTCCCAAGGGTGGGTTATAAGGATAAAATGAGATAATATTTTAAAAGAGCTTTATATACCTTAAGGTTCTATATAAATGCTAGCAAACAAGTTAACTTTAACTCTAGGATAAGTGGGTAATCAGATACATCATTCATTTTATGGGTACAATTTTTTTTCCTCCTCTTGCCAGAGCTCCACAATTTTCTCCCTTTACAAGTCTGCTAGAGTGCCTGAAATTTCATTGTTCAAATTTCATTGTTTCCAGTTAAATCATTTTGTTTTTTAAGAGTTCTCTGTTAAAATATGAGTCAACAGTTTGATGTACTAGAGATATATAGAGATAATTTGATCTTGGACTCCATCAAAGAGTCAAAGCTTCCAAGAATAGGGAGGTGATGATCCCACTATAATATGCTCTATTAAAATTTCATCTGAAGTATTGCATTCAGTTCTAAGCACTACTGTTTCAGAAGGATAGTGATAATCTGAAGACTATACATAGGAGAGAAGTGAAAATAGTGAATGACCTTGAGTTCAGATCATATAATCAGCTGAAGGAACCAGGGATGCTTAGCGTAAAGAAGGGAAAACTAGGGGTAGAAGAATAGGGAGAGAAACACAATAGCTCCATTCAAATATTTGAATGGTTCTTAGAAAAGGACTTAGATTGGTTCTGCTCTTATATGTCCCTGGAATATAGATTCATTATATCACCTTTAAGATGCCTCAAGACAGAATGATTCTATACTCCTCTGAGTTTCAACCATTAACACTTTTGAAATAGCTTATCAAATTCTTATCAAATTATCACTGAAAGCTGGGTAGCAAGGGGATGAAGTAAGTGATTATGAGTTGGAAACAAAAATTCCTTCAGAATGGCTTAAGAAATCTGAGCCAGTGTTAAGGATGACAAAAATCTAGGTTGTTTATAGTGTTTGGGAGGCAACAGCATGGGAGGGAGTGGATAGGGTTCATATCGGGAGTGGGAAGGAGGATGGTGGAAGTAGAGATAGAAAACTCCCTACATAGATTTCCTCGGGTCACCATTTGAGTACAGAAGAGCTCTCTCCTTCCATTTCACAAAAGTATTTAAATGCCAGGAGCATGAATACTTCAGCTTCTAGTAAGGACTTGCTGAAGACAATTTGAAATAAGTCAGAATGTTATCTGATCTTCTGCCCAACAGATTATTGTGGGAAAGGGAGCAAGAGCTGGGCGCTTTCTCCAAGAATCTTCGTTGTTTTTCCTAGCAGGAGATACCTTAGGAGGTCAATTTGCTAACTGCAAAATGCCTTTAACATTCACTAAAAGCTATTAAATTGCTCCATTTCTCTTCTGTGAGAGAGCTGGGCTGCTCCATTTCACATTGGAATGAGGAATTGTATTTGGAATCAATACTTGTTTTATTTCTTAAAATCTTCTCCTTCTCCCCAACCCACTAATTAAATCCAGTTTTTTGGCCTAGTGGGTTCTCATTGGTGGTGTTGGTGGGAAATCTAATGGAAACTCTAAAAAGCTCAGCAGAGAAAAAACACAACGATACCCTTTTAGGAATAAATGGGTTTAAAACACTGTCCCCAGCTTTAGTCAAAGGTATTTGTGGTAGCACAGTGAATAAAATGCTAGACTTAAAATTAGAAAGAATTGGATTCAAATCTCACCATTGGATTTGTTTTAGCTGTGTGATCTTTAACTCTCTAATCTCATTTAATCCCTTTGTACCTATAGCAACTCCCTAGAATTTATTTAATTAAAGTATAAATTGAGTTCCCTGGATGACAAATCCAACACAGAATTCTGAATTCTCCTTTTTCCACTTATAACAGACCTTCAAGAGAGAGCACACTAAATGAAATTAACCCTCACAAGGATAAAAATTGTTCCTTCTGGTACAGTGTTGTCAACAAAAATAGCATATTTCTTCTTCATAAATTGGCCTAGCACAGAAAGTGGAATGAACATTACTCTTGGAATTGGAAGAATTAATTTCAGCACTTTCTAGTTGTGTTGAATTTTAAAAGTTTTTATGTGACTGCAGTGGATAGAATCTTGGATAATTAGTTTTGGAGTTGGGAAGATTCTTCTTCCTGAATTCAGATCTGGCCTCAGATGCTTACTAGCTGTGTGAACCTGGCACTTCACCCTGTTTGCTTGGTAACAATAATAACAAAGATTTTAGAACTAGAGGTCACAGAATTTCATACTTGAAAAAGACAACAAAAGTCATCTAAAAACAAATTGTAACTGAAAAAAGAATATATACTATAACAAGTGGGACAAATGTAGTCATCCATCCTCCTTTAATAATCTGCCTATATTCTAAACAGCTGATTTCATTTTGGAATAGTTTTAATTTCTAGGAAGTTCCTCCCCCCCCAAATCTTAACAATCTCTGCACCTGGAACTTCTACTTTTTACTATGTGAATCCAAGCAGGCCCTTCCTCAAGTGACAGCCCTTCAAATATTGAAAACAGTTATTACATCTTCCTTATATCTTATTTTTCCCATTAAATGTAATATACATATTAGATTTTTTTCTCAATAGTGGTTTATTTTTCCAAATACATGTAAAGATAGTTTTCAACATTCATTTTTGTAAGATTTTGTGTTCCAAATTTTTTCTCCCTTACTTTCCCCTTCCCTCAAATGGCAAGCAATCTGATATATATTATACATGTGCAATACTTTTTAAACATATTTCCTTATATGTCATGCTGTATAAGAAAAATCAAATCCAAATGGAAAAAAACACGAGAAAGCCTGCTCATAATTTCTTATACAACAATAATATTCCATTATATTCATACACTATAACTTATTCAGCCAATCCCCAAATCATGGGCATCTACTCAATTTCCAATTCCTTGACACTACAAAAAGTGCTACTACAAACATTTTTGCACTTGTGGGTCCTTTCCCCTCTTTTATTATTTCTTTGTAATACAGATCCAATAGTGACACTGCTAGAACAAAGGGTATGCACAGTTAGATGGCCCTTTGGGCATAGTTCCAAATTGCTCTCCAGAATGGTTGGATCATTTCACAACTCCACCAACAATGTATTAGTGTCCAACTTTTCCCATATTCCCTCCAACATTTATCATTATCTTTTCCTGTCATCTTAGCCAATCAAATAGATATGAAGTAATACTTCCAAATTGTTTTAATTTACATTTCTCTAATCAATAGTGAAAAGCTTCTCCCAAGTTTTACAGGATACATATCTCTTTTAATTATAGAGCACAATTTCCAGGACCCTCACTATCCAGTTGTCCTCTTCTGGCCTTATCTAAAGTGTCAATATTCTTCATAAAATGTGATGCTCAGAAATAAAAATAATAGATTACATCAGGGCTTCTTAACCTAAGGTTAAGACATTTCAGAGCTTTCTTGAATTTGGGTGGAAAGATACATTTTTATTTTCACTATTGTCTTATTGAAATTTAACATTTCTTTCATTTTTTTTCTCATTCAGAGGAGTCTTTTATAAGCTTCAGTAGATTGCCTTAAAAATATAAAACAGATTAAGAAACATTTACCCTAGATGTATAACATAAAATTAAAATGATACAGATAGGTGGCACAGCCAGGCCTGGAGTAAGAAAGACTAATTTCCTAAGTTCAAATTTGGCCTTGGATACTTACTAGCTATATAACCCTGGACAAATCACTTCACTCTGTTTACCTCAGGATCATCTTTAAAATGAGTTGGAAAAGGAATGACAAACCACTCTAGTATCTCTTTGCCAAGGAAACTCCAAATAAAATCACAGACAGTTGGACATGATTGAAGCAATTCAATAACAAAAAAGACCAAAAGATTATGGGTCCATATAGACAGCAAATAACTGAGCTAGGGTTTGAACTCAGACCCTCTTATCTTTTCACTAGAGTAAATCTGTTTCCTCATTAATAAAGTGAAAATAATTATATACCTAACAATTACATACTTCAACAAAATATTTTAAGGATTATCTTTAATAATATCTCAGAAAACATGTATCATTTCATTCTTATGTTTGTGGGTGAGATTTAGAAAGAAATATTCAAAGATAAGTTGCTATTTTATTATGACAATTTTATATTTAATATTTCTATACTATTGTAAAGGTGAATAATGACTTTTTGTAATTGAATAGAAGAACTGAGATATATACTTGTCTTATGGAGAATCAGAGAAAGTATCTTTGGCTGTTGTCATTATTATTACTACTTTGACTCTTAGGTTTTGTCCCTCTGATAGGTCTGTCATTGGGCTATAATGTTCCTTGGAATTTTTATTTTGGAATCTCTTTCCTGAGCTGGTGGATTCTTTAAATACTTATTTCACCCTCTAGTTCCAGAATATCAGTGCAGTTTTCCTTCATAATTTCTTGAAAGATGTTGTCCAGATCCTCCTTTTAAATATGGCTTTCCGGTGGTCCAGTGATTCTGATTTTGTCTCTTCTTGATCTGTTTTTCAGGTCAGTTGTTTTCCCCATGAGACATTTTACATTTTCTCATATTTTTTCATTCTTTTGAATTTGTTTGATTCTTATTATCTTAGAGAGCCATTACCTTCCACTTGCCTAATTCCAATTTTTAATGACTCTATGAAAAATTGAGCTGCTAAGTCCTGTGTAATCCTGATTATGATTCCCTGATATTTGAATTGTCTTTCTGGACACTCGAAGTATTTTTTTCCTTGACCTAATAGTTCTGAAATCTTGCTACAATGTTTCTTGGAGTTCTTATTTTAGATTTTTCCCCCTGAGATAATTAATGGATTGTTTCATTGCCTGTTTTGTTTTCTAGTTCCAGGATATCAGGGCAGTTTTCTTTGATAATTTCTTGAAAGATGCTCTCTAGGTCCTGCTTTTATTTATGACCATTAATTGAAACTCAAAATCTTATAAAAATGAATGTTAAAAATTATCTTGACATGTAATGGGGGGGAATAAAATACTATTGAAAGTAAATAAAAATAAAGTATTTTATTGAATTTTTTTCAAAACATATGCAAAGATAATTTTTCAACATTGACCCTTGAAAAACTTTGTGTTCCTATTTTCCCCCTCTCCCTCTTCTCCCTCCCCTAGAAGGCATGTAATCTAATATATACTAAATATGTCAAAGTATATGTTAAATCAAATATATGTATATATATATATATTTATACAATAATCTTGCTGCACAAGAAAAATAAGATCAAAAGGGAAAAAATGAGAAAGAAAACAAAATTCAAGCAAACCACAGCAAAAAGAGTGAACCCGTCAGTTCCCACAATCCTCTCTCTGAATGTAGATGACTCTCTCCATCACAGGTCTATTTTAATGGCCTGAATCATTTCATTGTTTAAAAGAGCTACTTCCATCAGAATTGATCCTTGTATAATCTTGTTGCTGATGTGTACAATGATCTCCTGGTTCTGCTCACTTCACTCAGCATCAGTTCATGTAAGTCTCTCCAGACTTCTCTGAAATCATCCTGCTTATCATTTTTTATAGAACAATAATATTCCATAACATTCATATACCACAACTTATTCAGCCATTCTCCAACTGATGGACAATGACTCAGTTTCCAGGTTCTTGCCACTACAAAAAGGGCTGCCACAAACATTTTAGCACATGTGAATTCCTTTCCCTTCTTTAAGATTTCTTTGGGATATAAGCCCAGCATAAACATTGCTGGATCAAAGGGTATGCACAGTTTGATAACTCTTTGGGCATGGTTTCAAATTGCTCTCCAGAATGGTTGGATCAGTTCACAATTCCACCAACAATGTATCAGTGTAGGAGTTTAATGAATTTTTCTCAACTTGACTTTTGAGAGGACCCTGTGCTTTACTGGGGTTCTTCAAACCCTCCACTCCCTCATTGTTGGAGTCTCACCTTCTATGAGGGCTAAGGCAATTACAAATACAAGCAAATTTCTCTGA
The DNA here is from genome assembly GCF_048593235.1 of Sminthopsis crassicaudata. Classification (NCBI taxonomy): domain Eukaryota; kingdom Metazoa; phylum Chordata; class Mammalia; order Dasyuromorphia; family Dasyuridae; genus Sminthopsis; species Sminthopsis crassicaudata. The sequence continues at coordinate 251,349,417 of NC_133619.1, forward strand.
TTTTTCATTGGTTGATGGCTTTATTTCCTATGTTAAGGCATTTCCCTCACCCTACAATGTAGGGTTATCCTGTATATTCTGGCCATTCTTAGCTATGCTATTGCAGCTCCCATACTTGGCATTAGTAGTACCCTGCTGGTCCTGACCTGAGGAAGTAAACAAAGTAAACAAATTGAAGTAAAATATTGATTCCCCCCAGGATGGTTAATTCAGAAGCCACCTACAATGATTTAAGAAAAATAATTTCCCTTTCTCACACTTCTCTCCCAGGTATCCAAGGAAGTATTTTCCCTCCTACAAATATATGTAGACATCTGTTTCTGAAACATTCTGGTTTGTTCCACCCAATGGGAACATTATACCACCTGATCTTATTGCTAATGTCATTATCTGATTCATTCAGCAATTTATTCATTTGCTGAGCAAGCCTCTAGTAGGCTGTTCTTGCCAGATTTGATGAGAGGGGAATAGAGAGAGAGGTATGGTCCCTGTTCCTCAATGTGTGTTATCTTGCATTACTATCCAATTTCTGATATGAGATTTGAATAAATGAAAATCATAAGCAAATGAGTATTAATATAGTTTAAGAAGGAAGGAAGGAAGGAAGGAAGGAAGGAAGGAAGGAAGGAAGGAAGGAAGGAAGGAAGGAAGGAAGGAAGGAAGGAAGGAAGGAAGGAAGGAAAGGTAATTTATGAAAATTTCTGAGCCAAGGTAGAAGAAGGTGAGAGCTGTGCTTATTGAGGCAAGCCAGAAAATCTCTAAGGGGAATAAGCGTGCTTTCAAGGTAAGAGTTCGGAGCTGCTCTAAGACATGGTATCTGGAAATCTGGTTTGGATGTTGGAGAAACAGCAGCTCCTCCAGTTTTCTGATATAGTTTCTCAAAGAAGAAACTCCAATCAGGGAACTCTTCAAAATTATAGAGATTGTAGTGCTGCTGGACAAAAGCAAAAAATGTGGAGGTCAAATATTTGTTTCTGAACTTGCTATATCTTTGCTGAGAACATCTTTGAGAGAAATGAGTATTACTTCTTTATATTAATCACAAATTATTGAATAACAATTAAAGGATTTTCTATTTCTTATCCAGAAATCAATCAATGTAGGAAATCTTTGGAAAAACTTATCCCACCAAGCTGAGAGAATAGGTGAAGCTCTGCTTATTATATCTAGTCAAATAGGTCTGAAATAGAAATGGATTGCCTTTTTGTTATGTATAAGTCTCTTTGACCAAGGCTTGGGTGATCCAAGTCATGTACCCCCAAGATCCCTATTAAAATAGACATTATAATATTATTTTCTCATTAATTTTTAACCAATTAGAGTTGAATGCCACCCTCAAGAACACCCATGCTTTCAGGGGCATATAAATGTTGAATGAGTTCTAGGAAGGGTCTTTGACATTTGAGTGTCACTGACCCTTTTTTAAATAAAATGATTAATTGCCCAGAAATTATATCTATTGAACCCTTTAAAAACCACATCTCTTTATAAAAACTTTTTAAAAATAATAATGTGAAAAAAAAGAGTACTTAAGTTTACCCAGGGAGTCATTACAGAGAAAGAGTTGAGAACCACCCAAAATTAGAAAATGAGAAAAGATGAAGAGACACTGAAGGAGAAGCCTTTGGATATATTTATGGGAGAATTAAGAGAATATCATTTCCTGGAGGCCAAGGGAATAGAAAGCTTCAAGGTGATGCTGATCAACAATGGTAAATTCAGTCAACAGATCATGGAAAATGAGAACTAGAAAATTTTAATTAAATATCCAAAGGATGAAAATTGAAGGGAAGCCCATCAATTGGGAAATGGTTGAACAAGCTGTGGCGTATGGATATAATGGAATACTATTGTGTAATAAGAAATGATGAACAGGCAGATTTCAGAAAAACTTGGGAAGACAGGTACAAACTGATACAAAATAAAATAAGCAGAATCAGGAAAACATTGTATAAGGCATTAGCAACATTGTGTGGTGATCACCTATGAATGACTCAACTTTTCTCAGCAACACAGTGATCCAAGACAAGTACAAGGGCTTCACAAAGGAAAATGCTATTCACATCCAGATAAAGAACTGAACGCCTAGAATGCAGACAGACACATATTTTTTCACTTACTTTATTCTTTTTCATGTTTTTCTTCATTTTGAACCACTTTCTTTCATAACGATGACTAATATGGAAATATGTTTTATAAGATAGCCCATATATAATAACCTATATCAAATTGCCTACCATTTTCAGAAGAGAAGAAGGAAGGGAGGGGGAAAAACTTGAAACTCAAAATCTTATAAAAATGAGTACTAAAAATTGTAACAAAAAATAAAATAAAAAAAATAAAAATTGTAACAAATAAATGAATGAAAAAAAATACCCAATGGAGTAAGTAGAGGGAAAGAGGATCAGGGAACAAGATATCATGGCATGGTAGACAGAGAGTTAGCCTAATTGTCAGAAAGATCTGAGTTCAAGTCCTGTATCTAACACATACTGATTATGCCACCTTAAGCACATAACTTCACCTCTCAGTTGCCTCTGACTATTGCCGAGCAGAAACTTATTCACATTGGTATAATGTATTATTGGCATTTATTTTCTCCTTTGGGAATTCTTACATGAATGAAATGAGAGATGTAGACTCCAAAACCAAGAAGTTTATGGGTTAGATGCTGCATAGTTTAGAATTTTCATCCTTGAGTTGTTAATCTAAAGAGTGACAAGATTGACAAATAAGTTGGAGATTCATATACTGAGTAAAAGATTTACATAAAATGCATAAATAACTTTAGCACTATTTTATACAACATATGTAGAAGTTGTATGTGGGTTGATCTGCATCTTCATTTCATCTCTTTGCCAAAAACATGAATGGAGCAATTAAAATTTAGTCTCATTTTCTTTGTTTCATATATATATATATATATATATATATATATATATATATATATATATATATATATATAAAATGTATAATATGCATATATGTATTTCTACTTAGGACTAATGGGTAGAAATTTCAGAGACCCCGATTTCAGGTTAATACAAAAGGAAGTTTGCTAATCTTTAGAAATGAATGTCTAATAATGTGACAAGCTCCCTTCATCACTGAAGATATTTAAGCAGGGACTGATTCTTTGTTACACATATAATAGAGGGGATTCATGTATTGAGTAGAGAGTTGGACTAGATCAAGGATTCTTAACCTGGGATCTCTGAACTGTTTAAAAAATATTTTGTTGACTATTTTAATATAATCATTTCTCTTTGTAATTCCATATATTTTATTTCCTGAGCTTTAAAAATTATTATTCTGAGAAGGATGTGTAGGTTGCCCCAGACTGCCAAAAGGGTCCATGATATGCAAAAAATGTGAAGAACTGGACTAGACAATATTTAAGAATGTTTTCTTCCTTAAGGTTCTATGCCTTTATGATATTGAATGTTTTATTTGGGTAGTTTATCATGTGTTTAAATAATTTAAAGATGAAGCAAGAAACCTAAATCTAAGGCATAAATATATAGATAAATAGGGATAGATAGACAAATAGATAGATGGATAGATAGATAAGTGGATTTTGTGTGTGTGTGTGTTTTGCTTAAATAATTGAGAACCATTTAGAAATTCTTAGAAACTGATTTTGATATTCATGACCCCAAATTCTATCCTCTACTTAGTCAAAGAATTCCTATGTAATCTTAAGCAAGTCTCATGGCCCCTGTGCCACTAAATTCACTAATCTAATAAAAATAAGCATTATGGCATCTACCTCTCATTTAACCTCTGTCAGCCTGTTTCTTCATCTATAAAATAAAAAAGTTGAAGTTTATAACTTCTAAGGTATTTTCAATTAGGTAGCATAGTAGCCAGGAATCACTAAGTCTCATGTTCCTGTTCAAATCCTGCTTCAGATACTAGCTGTGTGACACTGGGAAAGTCATTTAATCCTGTTTGTCTCAGTTTCCTCATCTGTAAAATGAGCTGGAGAAGAAAATGGCAAAGTACTCCGGTGTATTAACCAAGAAAACCCAAATAGGGTCACTAAAAGTTGGAAATGACTGAAAAATAACCAAAACAACAAAATCCCTTCTTGCTCACATCTATGATCCTATGATCCTTTTCCCAGGCTATATAAACATCCTGAATTCCTTCAATTGATGTACATATGACATTGAGTTTAGCCTAATAACTGCCCTGGTACTCTTCCTTTGGACATATTCCAATGTATACTTCCTAAAAGGTGCTTCCTAAAATATGTCCTTCCAGAATAAACACATCATTCTAGATGTGATCTTAACAACACAATGTATGGTGGGACTACTTATTTCTCACTCTTAAAAAAAAAGTTTGAAAAAAACACACAGAAAAATGCAGTTATTTCTTGTTTATACAACCTTGGTTTAATTTGTGTACCTGTATGTGTATGTTTATTCAATGACTTTACAAAGCTCTAAGAATAATAAATGTTGTTGGATCAAAGGGAATAGGACACTGTCACCTCTCTTTTCATTAAGAAAAATAATAGCTAACATTTATGGTTATTATAGTTGTTGTTCAGATGTCTGACTTCATGACTCATTTGGAATTTTCTTGACAAAGGTACTGAAGAGGTTTGCCATTTCCTTCTCCAGCTCATTTTACAGATGAGGAAACTGAGCCAAACAAGACTAAATGATTTGCCCAGGATCACACAGCTAGTAAGTATCTGAGGCCAAATTTGAATTCAGGTCTTCCTGACTCTAGATCTGGCACTCTATTCACTGAGCCACCTAGTTTCCCTTTCTTCATTCATATAGCATTGCTATATGCCAGGCACTGTGCTAAGCACTTTATAAGACTTTCTGCTCTGAATCCAAATGGGCATGGAGCAGGCTCAGTCCTCAAACAGCCTGATCTCTTAAAAAAAAAAAAAAAAAAAGGGTCAGATTCCTTTCTTCAGCCTTTTTGGTTCATTATACCTTTATCCTGGTGCCTCAAGGGAAAAAATATTCAGAGCTTAAGTTTGGCTTAAGTTTAGGGTTTTTCAAAGGGAGAAATAGAAAGGTACTCTGTACAGTATAAATTTAGTATAGGACAGATTTTTTTTTTCCTACACAGAAAAGAAATGCTTATAACAAAATACCTTTACATATGCATAATACTAGAAAGACTTAAAACAGTATACAAGGAGTTATAATTGTTCTCCCAGGAAGGTTGATACTTATATAAAATAATACATAAATATTATACATTATATTATAAATATAAAACATATAAATATAAAAACAAACGTATACATATATACATACAAACATAAGGTAAGAGGTGTGTGTGTGTGTGTGTGTGTGTGTGTGTGTGTTTGTGTACACATTTTATCTAGATTTTGTACCATATAAATATTTCCCTATAGGACCATGTTTTCTGGCAAGCTGGACCAGGATTGAGTTCCTTCTTTGTGGATAGTTTCCTCTCTGATAAAGGAAATCTCCATACTACTAGTCATCTTGGTACAGAATCTCACATCTTCTAATTTCTTGAACCACATGGTTGGATTTAAGACTTGACACACTCAATTTGGGACTATTATACTGTCAGCTATACCCATGAAAGAGCAAACATAGTTGAGGCAGACAAAAAGCCAGGTTCCTACTTGCCTAGCCAGTAGCCAGGACATATGCTTTGGTTACCATGAGCTCATAGTTCAATATTTAAGCTGGGAGGAAAAGGCAGAATCTTCTTCCACTGGAAATAGTTCTTGCTATCCAGAAAATTGAAGAAAGAACACAGGGGCAAAATCATTCTTAAAGTTCCATTAAATCACGAGCTTTCCCTGTTCATTGGAATTCTTTATCATCACCAAAGGATCCAATTCCTTCAGCTCTGAATCATGCATCATCAGCTAGTACTAGGCAACCATCATTATTCATGTTCTGTTACAGAGCACTATTCCTTTGATAGGTATAAAAGGACACTTCCAACTTCTAAAATTCCAGACTTAGTCTGTTACTAGAGAAATCTTTTAAGTCTCACTATTTAGAGATCAGGACCATAAAGGCTAAGCAAAGCCTGTTCTCAGTGGTCAGATGGATAGTGGATTTTTCAAGTTTTCTAGTCTGCTGGTACAATTTGTTATTGAATTCCTCTTCATGACCAGAAATTCTCAAGTTACCTTTCATTGTGTGCTTCTGAAATGGTCAAATGCTTGCTGGGCCATCTTTTAATGGCAAATAGCCCTTTTTAACCAACCAAGCAAGAAAGCAAATATTTAGTAACCACATACTGTTTTCCAAACACATGGGAGGGTTCTATTAGGAACAGAATGAGATTTTCCATATTCTCCTTAGTTCTAAAATTATTACCCAGCAGATTCATTATCCACAGTTGGGAGAAAGTATCATAGGAAAATATCCCACTTTTCTAAACTAGAAGTACTTAACTTTTTTTTTTAATATTGTGAATCCCTTTATAACTCTGGTGAAATCTATGGACCCTTTCTTATATTATTGTTATAATTCCATAAAAGATAGAAGATATAAGATTATAAAGGAAACCAATCATATTGAAATATTGTTATCAAAAAAGTTTTTAAAAATTGATGGATCTATAAAAAAGGAAAAGGACTTACATGTGCAAAAGTGTTTGTAGCAGCCCTTGTAGTGACCAGGAACTGGAAACTGAGTAAATGCTTATTAGTTGGGGAATGGCTAATAAATTATAATATATATATATGTTATGGAATATTATTGTTCTATAAAAAATGATCAGCAGGATGATTTCAGAGAGTCCTAAAGAGACTTACATGAACTTACATGAACTAAGTAAAATGAGTAGAACCAAGAGAACATTGTACATAGTCAACAAGATTATGTGATGATCAACTATGATGGACTTAATTCTTTTGAAAAATGAGGTGATTTGAGCCAATTCCAATAAATTTGTGATGGAAAGAACCATCTATATTCAGAGAGAGGACTATAGGGACTGACTGTGGATCATAGTGTAGTATTTTCATCTTTTGTTGCTGTTCGCTTGCTTTTTTCCCTCTATTTCTTTTTTGATCTGATTTTTCTTGTGCAGAATGATAAATGTGGAAGTAGAAGAATTGTACATGTTTTACTTATATTGAATTGTTTCCTGAATATAGGAGGGAATGGGGGGAAGGGAGGAAGAAAAATAGGGAACAAGAGGTTTTGTAAGGATGAATATTGAAAACTAGAAAATTATAAAAAAAATTAGAAAAATAAAAAGCTATTATAAAAAAAATTATGGACTCCAAAGTTAAGAAATCATATTCTAGTTCCAAAATCAGGTTTTGGCATAGAATAGTCTTTGCTATGATAGACTAATTTTTAGCTAAGCTGGTCATGCTCATATACACTGGGCCTTGAGGTTACATGCCTATCAACTTGCTAATACTCATCTCATTTAGCATTATGTGCACCATAACTCCCACCTTCAGTTGTAACTAAGGCTATGACAGCCCTATTAAAATTCTTCTACTCACTGGAAACTTGTAGCAAGCAGGGAAGGAGGGAGTCAGCACAGCTTAAGCTACCCCAGGTCTGGCCCATTTCTCAGATAGGAAACTCAGGGTTTAACTCAGATAGGAAGATGGCTAACTTGTCTGACGCACCACACAACAGAACTCTCTCTTTCCACATACACCAAGACCAATTAATAATCATAACAGCCTGTCTCATCACCTGTTTACTCCCAGGTAACATACTCATTTATAAGATACTTCACATACTTTAAGATACTCATAATATTTGGTCATAAGTGGTTCCAGAAATGGTAGACTCAAGAGATCTACATGAATTTTGTAGTTCCCATTCAGACCCAGGGAGTATCATCCCAGAAATGCAGTATGGCCTTGATGATAATCCAGACAACTGACAGATGGCCATTTCAGTATGGAACAGTAGCTGAGGAGACAAAGCCCCTATAGGTCTAAGTAGGGACTTGATATGAGATGTCCACTCCCCTTCTTTATAGGAATATTATAGATTGGTCACTTGGCATTGTATAATCCAATCAATATAGGGGAGCTTTTAGAAGGACCATATTCCTTTCTGATGACAACTAGATGCATTGCCTAGAAGAAATAGATACCATACTTAATCAATATTTCAGATGAACACTAAGCTGGAGTTCTTACATCAGTACTAAAACTAATGTGACATGTAAAAGGAAGCCAAGGCAAAGAAGCTTCCCTCATATTGACTATCTTATTGTCTCATCAACCTAGCTCTGAAAGTCCTTGTATTAGAAGACTCAATCCCTCATTGATCTGTCCTATGTGAACAGCATTGAGGGAATTCTTAGAAAAAACTGCTCCTGACATTGCTCTGTCTCCCCTGCTAGTCTCCCAGTGATGTTTGTTTAAAAAAGAAGAACAGAGATTATTTTGCCATGAATACAGTGCCATTTCCTTCAAGGGCTCATCTCCCCAGCCCTTGAATATCTGGAGGATGAGTTGGCAGGGACAGTAAATTTCATCAAATTAGATCTACAAGGACATATCAAGTAGCTGGTTTAAAGGGTCTATGAACAGAAGATGTTTTTCCTTATCTGATGTAGCACCCCACCTAATTGGGCTGGACAATGCCTTGAAAGATAGCTCTGTCAAACTGTCTAGAATGGTCTCACATATCTCTATAAATTGCTGGGACATAGGCTCTTGGAATCAAGAAATATGATAGGAGACTGGCTCCTTCCCACATGCCCTCAGCTCTAGGGCTACCTGTCTATCATCCAAAGTATACATTCACTTTCTGATCTCATCTCTTTTTTCCCTTTCTCTGCTTATCAGAAGACTCTCAGCCAATCTGGATCCCGGTCTCCCTCACTACACAATATACAATATCATAAAGATGTTCTTTGAGAAAACACCTAGTTTGTCTGAGCAGTGTATTTACAATAATATGACCTCAATGATTTCTAGATTGCACCATTTAGTTTGCATGGTGCCCTCTCAGCTTTTCAAAGGTGGTAAAGTCAGTATTTAAGATCTGCTGAATCAAAGGGAGGTCCTGTTTCAATAGTATCTTCATTTACTTCCAGGACTTTACCTAGCTTACTAAATAAGACTGAACCAACCTCTAGAACTTACAACAAAACCCAAGTATTTGCAAAGTTGGAGAAATTTGAGGAGAAAGAATTCATGAGACATGTGAGAAGCTAGTGAAAAGTGTTCATAAATCCGTGCTAAATGGAGGTCTCTAAGTTGATGACTTGTGCCTCCATTAGAGACCTACTGATACTCTTTCATCTTTGTAGTATACTGTATCATTTGATTTCCAAGTTTCCCATCCTAACAACTCCTCTTGTTGAATTACTAATGTGTTCCAGTGTTTTTAGGAAACTCTAGAGTTAAAGGATTGATTTGATGTTCTGAATCAGTTTAGTGACTATCTTGTTAAGTCTGGATCCCTGGAAACAATTCATTATGGAGACTGTGATACCCAGTGCTACTAAGAGAGCCATTCTCTCGCAGGACACATTCCATTCTTTTCTGCCTTCTATATACTTCTCCAGAAAGCTGACTTCCAGAGAACATCTATATAACATCAGAAAAATAATTCTGAGTCAAAGTTATATTTGAATATATATATATTATGTATATATGTATATACATATATATATGTATGTATGTATAAAATATGTATGTATATGTATGTATATATGTATGTATATATATATATATATATATATATTTGGATCATGAATACACCACTTTTCAGAACTCAGTGCCATGTCTATTACCATAGAACCCTGGAGCACCTTCAGAATTTGTAATAACTGAATCAAAGCCAGTTCTGCTAAATACTCTCTATTAGGCTCGACTTCACTGTTACCAATATTCTATGTTATCACATTCTTTAAGAAGATGCAGTGTATTTGAAAGCCTGAATGTGAATAACCGATGGTTTAATCATACATGCAGAATTATATTATTCAGATTAGAAAATTTTTAGTCATCAGACATCAATCAGACCTATTCAAATTTTATCAACAAGAGAAATGGGGCACCTGTACAAAGGGGAGATGCCAATGATTTCTACAAAATAATGGAAATGGAAAAAGAAAGGAGGAAAAAAGTAAGGGAAAAAGGGAGGGAAGGAAGAAGGTTGGGAAGAAGGAAAGGAAATAAGGAGGAAAGAAAGAAAGAGGGAAAGAAGAGTAGAAGGGAAGTAGGTAGAGAAGAAAGATGAGAGTAGGGAAGGGAGAGATGGGAAGAAAGAAGGAAGTTAGAAAGAAAAGAAGAAAGGAAGAAGGGAAGGAGAGAAGAAAAAAGGAAAGGAAGGAGAGAAGTAATAAGAAAGAAAGGGAAGAAAGAATGAAGTGATGGGGGAAGGGAGGAAAGAAGCATAAGAGAAAAGAGGGAGGGAAGAAGAGACAGAAGGAAGGAAAGAAAGAGGGAAGAAGGAAGAAACTAACATTTATTAAGCACATATTATGTGCCAGGCATCATACTAAGCACTTTAAAAATATCATCTCATTTGGCCCTGACAAGATTCCTGTGAGATAGGCATTATTTGTACTTCCATTTTACAGCTGAAGAAATTGAAGGAAATAGAGATTAAGTGATTTAATATAAATCCGGATTTAGAGCCAAAGTTGTTGTGTGACCTAAAGCAAGTCATCTGTGCCTCACTTTTCTCAACTATAATATTATGGGATGAACTAAATAATCCTGTCTTCTCCTACAAGTTTCCCTTCCTCTCTTTCTCCCATTCCCCCAGGATCCTATGATGTTATGAGTTCTGGTTGTGACTCTACATTTGTCTTGTTGAGGGACTATTGACAGAGCTTCCCCATTACCACGACAGTCTGGACGCAGTCCATAGTTGTCAATTCAATTACTTGAACATGATTGCCTAAAACTGCAGGTCATCCTAAGAAATTATGGGTTTTTTTTGTTTTGTTTTGTTTTGTTTTGTTTTGTTTTGTTTTGTTTTTTGGTGTATTTAAGTTTACGAAATACATTTTTGAGTTCACCATCCCTTGGGATGGCCAGAGGTATAGCTCTTGCCAGCCCCTCTTCACTCTGCTCACTCCCTATATGACAGCAACAATGAATTTCATCACAAGCTGCTCTTGTCCTTGGAATCTTATGTCATCTTGGTGGATCCAAAACTGTTCACATTTCTCTCTAGCTGATATTGGAACTTCCAGTGCAGCCAAGGCCAACCACCTGTTGCTAATGGAAAATTTTCTAGCTCTATGCTCTCCTCTTACCTCATTTCTAGTAGGCTGATCTTTGATTTATTTCCCATTTCTGGACTGCATTATTCACAGATTTCCAGGATTTCTGCAACATAATACAATGGGCATAGTTAAAACGTAACCCGAATCCTAGAACAGTATTTTTAGCACTTTGTTTCCTTCCATCAGGATGATTGGACCATTTTATGCTCACTATGAAATTTTATTATAACAAACTGTTCCACTTATTCACCCAGAATGAGATCTTTTATGCAATCTGACTATTACCTTTAGTTTCTCCTTGTTCTCAACTCTACGCTGTTGTTTCCAGAGTTATCAACTTATCCTGGAGAGTTGGGCCCTACCCAGACTGACTTGAAACACATGCTAATACAAATTCAAAATTTTGAAAAGTAATTCAAAGTAGCAGAGTAAAGAGGGATTGACTATCATCATAGCCTGGAGTAGAGCAAAGGCACCATGGTCCTTGAACACTGAGACCTAGGTCTTGCTATCTTTCTATAGCCTTAATAGCAGATTATGGAAATTGGTGACTATCAAATCCAATACACAATCACACGTAGGAAGGGAAAAAACTTGAGTATAACTTCAGCAATACACAGAGGTCTAATATCATCTCTTCAAGCCTTTTTTTTTTTTCTTTTCCTCTTCAAGTCTTAGAAAGGAGATTTCCTACATCATGTGAAAAAATCCTAAGAACATGATGGATGTTGAAAGAATTTATTCACCCAAATTAAGATGACCTTTTTTTTTTTTTTGATCAATTATCTACCCAATGATGTTTCACTTGCTTATAATGGGTACATCTTAACCACAGATTTTATATATATATATATACATATATATATGTGTGTGTGTGTGTGTATTACCTTTTGGCACTGATAGTTATGAATAAATTACCCAAGATATTCTTATTCAGAGAGGCAAAGGAGTCACCCCTCATACCAAGCAAATTAGCAAAAGATTACAGTTTTAAGAAGACATGGAAACCAATGTATAATGTGTATGTCCCACAATTAGTTCAGGTATTCTTTAATCTTACCCTACTATGGCAGCATCTTTGCCAAGAAAACCCCAAATGGGGTCATGAAGAATATGAAATTATTTAACCAGGATGGTGGAAGGAATGGAAGCTGTCAGATCCCAAAGCCTCACTAGGATAATTGAGGTAGGAGCAGGCACAATGGATCCAGAATGTGAACACAGTGAACAATAATTTCAATACAGCTTCTCAAAAGCAGGAGAAATGTTCTTTGCTCCCACCAATTCTAGTCCTGCTGGGTGAAGCTGAATGATACTAGAAATATGATCAAAGTTGAAAGGGATTTATTCACTCTAAAATATTAGGCAGATTTTGGAAGTGTTAATGCTGAAGAGGAAGCAAAATAATTCACTAATTTTTACCCTTTTATTGTGATGAATTTGACAAACATGAACACAGAAGGACAGAAAGAGAACTGTATATGAAACAGTTAATATCCATTATGTATAGTTTGAAATTTTAGAAGTATATTTGAAATTTAAAATGGCAGTTCTAATACTATCTGGCTTTTTTGATGTTCCCTTCTGAAATTTCTTCTTCTCTCTCTGTGATAAAGTCCTCAGCTACATTATCTATCTATATATCTATATTAAATGATTCATTGATGCTCTTTTCTTTCATTTTTTTTCCTTTTTAAAGTATCAATATTACCTCTCCCAAAACCTTCTTATGGTAAATTGTTATGGGCACATAAAACAAATCCACAGATTAGTTATGTTTGAAAATATATATCTCATTTTGTATCAGTAATCCATCACTCTCTGCCATATGGGAAATATGATTTCCAAAAATAATCATTATGAATCTTTTGAAGTCTTGATTGGTCATTGCATTAATCATACTGTTTATGTTTCTCATAGTTATTTCTCTTCATAATGGATAAAAGTTGTTCCCTTGGTTCTATTCACTTCATCCTACATTAGTTCATATAAGTCCTTTTAAATTTTTTTGAACCTGTCTTTTTTGTTATTAGAAAAGTAGTTCAAAAAGTAAATTTGATTTGAGATTCTTGTTGTATTCAGAGGGCTACTGCCACTCTGACTCCCAAAAGAACTAAAATAGTCCTGAGCTTCACTCTCACTGAGTTGTTAATGATTCCTGGTAGGGAAAAGAGTACATAGTACTTGCAATTCAGTGCAGAATTAGAAAGCTTTGGTTGTAGCTCAAAAGTTCGTGGAATAGAATGGAGAAAACAGCCCATGATCTGGTAAATGTAGACCAGCGAAAAATATCAACAACTATCTAAGAGGCTGGATGTGTTATGGGGAAGAGCAGTATCTTTAGTATCAGAGAGGACTCAAGCTCATGTAAGAGAATGTATCTCTATGTGTTTGGGGACAGGTATTGCCTTATTATTTACCTTTGTATCCTGCTATTGTGTTGTTTGTGTTGTTTTGAGTTACTTTCTTCTAGAGAAATAAATGAGGAAGAGGAGGAGAAGGAAAAGGAATAAGAAAAAGAGAAGGAGGAGAAGGAGATAATGAATTATTGACTAAATGCCCAAGTGAGCTTAGCTCTACAAGTCACAACTGTTGCAGAATTCAGTTTCTGTATGTATAAATTCAGTGGTTAGATTAGATAATTTTGAAAGATTCTTCTAATTTTAAATATATGATCCTAACACTTCACCTCCCTAGCCTTCATTTTTCTCATCTATAAAATGAGGGAATTGGAACAGAATAGATGATTTCTTAAAGTTTCTTCCAACTCTTCTACAGGAGACAGGGCTTATTTTCCTAATAGCATTATATTAGCACCTTTTTCAAAAACTCTCCACCTTTGTTAATTCATTTCAATAATCTATAATTCACCTTCCCTCAAATTCTCACTAGTCATATATCCCTTCCTGAATTAATAATTAATTTATGAAATTATGAATAGGGAGGGCATGTCTGGTTCTTTGAGTACTCACTGAAAAAGACCCCAATGGCAGTAGGAAATGAGGCTACAATCACACTTTAATAAGGCACAGAAGGTGTAGAGGAAAATGGCAAAGGAAATACAAATAATGAAAAGGATATAGAGATAGATGGTATGGGAACAAGGATAGAGTGATGGTAGAAGGCAGGCAGCATGGGAAGAGAATGAGGAGAACATGAGGCATGGATAATCAAACATTAATTGATGGATTAGAATTGGGAGCATTTGGAAGTATGTTCCAGATGAAGAGAGAAAAATGCTTGGAAGGTGGGGAATTAGAGTTTGTAGGTCTCATTTTGTAGGGAGAAACAGATTAACTCTCATCAATGCCAACTTGAGATTAGTTCTTTTACATATGTAAATCATTTTGAAGTTGTTGGTAAAACTTTAAAGGTAACATCCATATCATCCCAAAATTATCAGCACCATTTGTTGATCTTTTGATCTTACTATGGCAATCCAGAAGTTATCTGAGATTTACATATCATAGGACCAAAAGTCCCTGACAGCAAAGTCAAAGTGGCTTTCTCTGATTCAGCACATATTTCCAGGATGCGATTTTTGGTTGGTATAATACAATTTGTAGGTTATATTCCTTTGATCTTTGAAATTGTTTACATGTGGCTTCTAGGTTCCCCTTTGCGATCTTACTTCCTACTGTTGCTACTTTATACTGACTACTTAAAAACTTACCATTCTGACTAGAGAGAAGTAAGAGGAGATAGTTCAAGGTTTCAAAAATAAAAATTAATTTCTTTGACTTAAATGTCAAGATAGAAAATTCCCAATCACATCTGTGGTCCACTAAAGCACAATGATGTCTTGAATTGTCACATATTTTTTTTCTTTTCAAGGAATTTTCACAAACATAATCTAATTTATTCCTCAAAATAACTAGCTCTATTGTTAACCCACATGAGCTTGGAGGATCCCCAATCTAACTTCTACTCCCACTGATGAGTCAGGCCTATAGAACTTGCTTACATCTCTTTCTCTCTCAATGTTCTAGGGACACTATTGACTCAAGCATCCTTGAATCAGTGTGCTCCCCCCCCCCCACACACACACACCAAGATTATCATTTGAAAATAATTTAGTCAGCCAGATTTAGATAGTTTTTAGAAACTATGTATTTACTAAGGGATATGTACTAAGGTTACCACTTTAGTATCCATCGCTTTGTAAAATGATATAATAAGAACAATTAGTATAAAAACATACTCTCAGAAATTTGTGGCACTGTCCCATGAGGACATAAAGAGTCCAAGGAAGGGGCGGCTAGGTGGCGCAGTGGATAGAGCACCAGCCTTGAATTCAGGGGGAAGCCAGTTCAAATCTGGTCTCAGACACTTAACATTTCCTAGCTGTGTGATCCTGGCCAAGTTACTTAACCCCAGCCTCAGGGAAAAAAAAAAAAAAAAAAGAGTCCAAGGAGAATTAGGATCAAGTCTAGAAATCACATATTAAAGGGATAACTATCACACATCACCCCTGATTGCTAATTCCTTAAATAGAGTGGCATTCCTTAAGTAGAGTGAATTTATGTGCATCTGTCCTTTGCCCATAATAGGGATACTATCATCAGCTGATCCAGTGATATAGCCAGGAAGGCTATATCAGGTAAGAAGATGGGAAGTCCAAAATCCTCCAAACCTTTCAAAGTTCACAACATTTTTATCTGGTCAATGCTTCTTCTATTCTCCTACAACCCAGTCCCACATAATTTTCTCTCAAGGGGGTTTAGCAAAAATACCACAACCACTCTCATTTTAAAAATCATATATTTGATAATTTCTATATGATTCCATATGTGTGATCAAGTTTCCTTTGCCCTATCTGAATGTACTTCCCATATTCTTTTGCAAAATCATTTTAGTTCGAACGTCTTTTTGGAACTTAATCTAAGAGGTCTATAAATGATTTATTGAGGATGGATTCTCACCAAGTTGAAGTTGGAAAGCTTTTGACCCCACCTACATGTTATAAAGTAAATGAGCTAAGTATTATCATTCCCTCTTTTACAATTGAAGGTTAACATAATCAAGATACTGGTAGTTCTGCCATAATGGGACATATGCTTTCCCAAAATTATACAATAATGGTATTTGGGTCACAGTGCTCAAAAAATTCATCAGTCACACACACACACACACACACACACACACATGGAATTGTAATAAAATTTAGTAGCACAGTCTTATGCATGTCAAATAGTTAAGTAATATATAATTTCTACAACAAATAGTTGGCTACTGCAATGTGCTTCTGGCTACTAAGCAAGTTTGGGTAGGCTACTACTCCTCATTTGCAGATCTATAGGTTATGAGAGAAGGATTAGGGGATGGGGGTGGGGCTGAGGATTCCAACTCTTCTCAATTTACAGCTCCTTCTGTACCAGAATACAAACAATATGGCAGGGCTTTTTAAACATTTTCCGCTAGTGGTATCTTTTTGCCCAAGAAATGTTTACATGATCCCAGGGATTTAGATATATAAATATCTATACTAATCAAACATTTACTGATAATAAATCATCATTTCATGACTCTCACTTTCAGTCACAAAATTCTATATGGGACCATGAATCACAGTTTGAAAAGCTGGGCAATATGGCACAAGTTTGTTTATGGATATGGACATCAGAAGGCTTCAATCTTGTGACATTGTAAAGTGGTCTAGTTTTCTATATTCCTGATGTTTCTTGAGGAAGAAATCTCACAGAAGCAAAATTAAAATTCACAAAGTGAACTTGAAATTCAGAAATTCATGTTATGCTCAGAATGTTCCCTAATATATCAATTACATTGGAACAAATTCTCATTTTCTCAACACATGTTATAGCAGAACTGAATGTACTTTCCCAAAGTCACACAGCTAATCAGTAGTAGAACTAGAATGAAAGCCAAGCTTTCCAGACTTTCATTTTTTTCCTACTACATTTTTGCTTGATTTGGGGGTTTGGGGGTCCAGGTATGTAATTTCTCTCTACAGAGAAACTCTCAACATATTAGCTTCTTTCACTATTGAAAAAGAACAATTCATCTGTAACATATTAAGTAGCTGCCTAGATCAATCAGAGATTAAGATTTCCCCAGTGTTATATAACCATTATATGCTAGTAACACGACTTGAAGTGGACTCTTCCCAAGACTAGATTGATTATCCATCATAATAGCTTATCTCTCTTCCATCCATACATATGATATTTTTATTATAAGATTAAAACATGATACCATAGTATGTCTTCAGACAGGCATAAAGTGCCCCAGATATACCTTTACTTGATGAGGATTTGAAGAATAGTCAGTGAAGTGTTAGCTGTTGGAAGACCTGCCCCATACTTACTAATTGTCTGACACTGGGTAAGTCACTAAATGTTTATATACCTCAAATTCCCTACCTATGAGATGAAGGTTGTTGAATTCAGTGTACTCTAAGGTTCCTTTCAAATTTAAATCTAGGATCCTATGATCCTAACAAAAAGCTAAGTCGACAATAAAAAGATGGAGGAGCTTAGCATTGAGAGGGGAAGAGGATCGGCTTTCAGGGAAGGATAGGGTGATGCGAGGGTGGATAGGTGATAGACAGTGATGGTTATGAAGAGCACTGTCATTAAAGTCTCTTTGTCTGGATAACTGACTGTTTCAATCATTGGAGCCAAAAGGAGATGATGGTTTTATACCTTTCCCACTCTCTCATCTTCTGAATGAACATTCACTTTTTGAAGTATTCTCAGATCTGTGAAGTAGGAGAATTTGAATCATCCCTTCACACCAGGATCCTGTTCAGATAGAGCTCAAGAGGAGGCAGGCAGGGGGAAAATAGCCATTTCTTGTAAGTTACTGTAAAAATAGGTCTGCCACTGCAAATGATTAGTCTGAAGTAGGGTCATCTCACCTGCTATCAAAGCTATACTGAGGACATGACAGATTGAGGTAAGAAACTAAGCTCAGAGCAGGGGGGGAAGTAGGGAGGATCTCTACTCTGTTTTTAGGATGCAACTACTTGGGATGTTAATAATACCCACTGGGGAGAAGGAAATGATTTCTTCCTTGTTAATGCTATAAAATAACATTTTTAAAGTCTGAGTCTTGTAAACATGAACAGACATTCTATTTACAAACCCCTAGTTAAAATTAAGGGATTGCAATTACAAGTTGTCATGGGTTAAGAACCATGGGAGTGTGTGTAGGAAGAGAGGATGAGAAGGGAAGCTGCTAGGCTACACTCTCAATATACTTGAATTCAACAAATATTAAATGCCTATTGAATGCAAAGAACTGTTCAAGTCTCTAAGTGAAATGCAAAGTTTATAAAAAAGACAGAATCTCTTCCTAATTTTTATGTGCCTCAGTTTACTCATCTGTAAAATGAGAGAGTTGGGCAAAATGGTTCTCTAAAGTCCTTCCTAACTGTCAATCTACGATCTTTGCTTCAGCCCATTCATTCACAGTTGTTTCAGATAATGAAATGACCAATGAGACTTCCTGTTAAGACTTAATTCTTGGTTAGACCAAAGTAGCTAATTAGGCAGTTCAAGCTATTCTCTTTTCTGCATGGGGGAAGAGCAGAAAGAGTGCCCATCTGGTTGAATTGCTGGGCTATAAAACCCTGTCCCCTTTTTGGCTGAAAGAGAATACCCCTCAGGCTACCTGATTTATTTCTAACTCATTCCCTTTCAGAGTTCCCCTTGAAGCTTTTGAAAACCCTCTTTTCAACAGTATAAAAAACAAAGTGAAGAAAAGAGAAGATCATGTAATATGATTTATACCAATGCTTAGAAATGGACCTGTTTGCTATAACACAGTATAGTGGATGAATGAATGAATGAAAAAATATTAGAAAATGATGAAAATAGAAAAGTAAAATAATCCCTGTTCTTAAGAAGTTCACTCTAATAAGAGAGACAACACATGCAGAAGCTTTCAGTCACAAGTTAGATGGAAAGATGGCAATGCCTCTTCTTTCCATTGATACTCTGAAATCATATTCATTTCATTTATTTTAAATTTTACTATTTTTTGTTACATTTTGTTCCAAGCTGTATCTTTCTGTCCCTCCCATGTCCACACTAGAGAAATCCAACATTTGACATAGATGTGCATGTGTATATATGTATACATGTATCATGTATATTTGTATATATATAATATATATATATATATATACCCATATATATATGTATGAAACTATACAATACATAGTTCCATATCTCAGTTCTTCCTCTGAAGGTAAACAGAATCATTCTTTATAGGTTCTTTGCAGTTGATTTGAATATTCATATAACTTAATAGCTTAGTCATTTACATTTACTTTTTGAACAATATTGTGGTTACTGTATACAATGTTTTATTGGTTCTGCTCATTACAATCTTCATTATTTTATGCGTCTTCATGTTTTCCTAAAAACAACCTGTTTACCATTTCTTACAGCATAATAGTATTCCATCGAAAGCATATACACTTTATTTACTCACTCCCCAACTGATGGGCATCCCTTTAATTTCCAATTCTTTGCTACCACAAAGAAAGCCGCTGTAAGTATTTTAGAATATTTTCTAAATACTCTATTTCCTTTTTCCTCTTTCTCTAATAAACTTGGAAAACAGACTTAATAGTGGTATTTCTTAGTCAAACACATTGCATTCTGATGTTGCATCTGACAATATCAAAGACTTCATTGTCAAGGACTTTCTTTACTGGGTCTCCAGTAGCCAGAGCTGCTAAGGAGGGCAGTCTGCAGCACCTAGAAAAGATATTACCAGGTTACAATGTATTTCTTCAAGAATTCCTGCTCCAGACATTGGAAGGATATAGAGAGGGGAGGCTGACAGTAGAAAGATGGTTTGGTGATCCTGGTATATAGAAGACAAATTTGCATAAGATTTTAGAACTTCCTTCTGTTCTTTGTGAAGCCCTTCTTTAATGGAACACTGTTCAGTGAGCAAACTCATTGACTGAGCAAAGTCCTAATGGGAGTGAGGTAGCTCACTCATTGTAGCTAAGTGGCAGAGTAGGTAGAGATGAGGCTTAAAGTGAGGAAAACCGGGGGCAATCCCTGGGCAGATACACACTTATAGATACTAGAATGAGCCTTTTTATTTCCTATGCTGAAGTACAAGGTCGCTTCCTCATCACCTCATTGAATGGGGATAACAAAGTTAATAAACTTCCTGGTCCTCCCATTGCATATTTTTCCTTAAAATGTTCCTCCTCCCTCATCATACAACCCATGTTCAAAAATGGCAGAAAACTCTTTGGGGAGGAAAAGTTAATATTAATTAACTCATTAAGCAAGCTCACTTAGTGCTTGCTTTTACTTTGCCCATTTCTTATTTTGGAGTGATTTTTATCAATTTATTAGATCAGTGGCTCAAAATCTTGAAACTATTTTGCTTTTGATTACACCTTGAGATCCAAGTGCTTTTAAAAAAGTGACTATATAAAGGGATGAATTTGGAGGGTTTCTGTTTTGTTTTGTTTTGTTTTTTCATCTAGTGGGATAGGAAAGGTACCATAGAATTTTGGAATGATAAGGAAAAAACAGGCCAAAAGGATAAGAATATTTTGTGAGGTTGCAGTCTGATTTAGGAATTGATTATCCATACTGATAGGATCATGTATCCATCAAAGCATAGAAGAAATATCTCTTCTGCAACCAATGTGTCAAGTGGGCCCAGGGCCATTTAAGGATAGATAATCCCACCAAATTATACCCAGGTCTAACAAAATCTCTCTGCTTCATTTGCCTTCACAGAGAAACTCTGCAAATCTTTATATATAACTCATTTTATCCTCATAAAAAGAATACTTCACTCTCTAGTAAGCATTTAGTCTAACAAGATTTCAAATATAAGAAAAGTTTTATTTATTTTACATAACAAACATACAGAAAGAACTCATAATTGAGTCGTAGAGAGATGTTATTTTTTTTAAATTCTCTTGATTTTCTTATGGAGAAAGAATCGAAGGTTGTTAAAGGAGCTGAGGAATACTATAATCAGGAAACTTAACTTGTTTTAAACCTCACCCCTATCATGTTCTTTTGTTCTAAAGCAATTTTAGAGCACACTGAATATCAGCGCTAGAAGAGGCCTAAAAATTATCTGGTATAGACCACATTATTTTACAGATAAAGAAATTGAGACCCAAAGGAAGGAAAATGCTAGTTAGGGCTTCTACTCAGGTCTTTTGATACTTTTCCTTAACTAATATTTTTTCCCTAATATCAGAATTTCTTAATTTGAAACCTATGATCTTATCCCCCCAAATCTTTTCAAATAATGATTAACTGTATTTCTTTCTTCTTCTAGTCTATCTCCTTGTTTATCTATTTATATTTTAAATAATATTTTAGTTTTAATATTTGAATTGGCTTCCTTGTAATTCTATTATTACATTTTATGTATTTAAAAACATTCAAAGAAGGTTGTGAAGACTTCTTCATCAGACTTTTATGAGACAAAAGAGGCTAACAACCATTACACACAATTCTGATAGATGGACAATCAATCAGCCTATGGAGCTTATTGTTCTTCATGGCTTTGTTGGACAGAAACAGCCTAAATTTTTTCAAAAGAATTTTCAGCGCATTCATAGTTCCACATAATGTACTTTCCAATAGATCCATAATATACTTTATGGGGAGGGAGAGTGTATAGGGATGCATTTTGGACTAGACTGGTAATTTCATTGGAATCTCTCAATGAGTTGATTCCTTCTATTCATGCAAGATCTATATATATACTCTACAATTTAGTGTCATAGAGTTATTTGAGACAATGAAAAGCTAATTGATTTGTTCATCACGTATCAGTCACTATGTATAAGAAATTATTTAATCCTGGTTTTCTAGACTCTCAGATTTATTCTCTATTCTACCATATTGCCTCTTTTTATGGTCCTCCAGTTGTTTCAAACAATATATTTTCTGATTTGAACTATCCTGGCAGGGACCACTACAGAGATTCCTGGTTCTTACATTGTAAAGGGTTGAAACTCTGAGCACATGCACTTGGACAACCTAGCACTTAAGGCTAATTACAACCTTCTCTAAGTCCTTGGAATTCCCCAGTATTTGTTGTAAAAAAGAAATCTGGAAAATGGAGGATGTTGACTGATTTAAGAAAAGTAAATGAACAGATGGAAACTATGGGAACTCTTCAACCTGGACTTCCATCTTCTATTCAATTGCCTAGAGAATGGCTTCTTTGGGTTATAGACATTAAAAATTGTTTCTATTCTATTCCTCTAGATAAGGAGGAAATGAAAAGATTTGACTTTTCAGTGCCAAGCTTTAACTTAGGTGAGCCTTATAAAAGATATGAATGGACAGTTTTGCCACAGGGAATGAAAAACAGCCCTACTATGTATCAAATGTATGTTGCTGCTGCTCTTATTCCAGTAAGAAAAGCATTTCCAAAAGTAATGTTATTACAATACATGGATGATATATTGGGATGTGCACCTGAGGAACAAATATTAGAAGCATGTTTACAAAAAACCATAGAAACACTAAGGAATTATAAATTTCTAGTATGGCAGAAATTAAGCATGGACCCACACTTAACACCACATACCAAGATAAGATCAAAATGGGTTCATGATTTAGGCATAAAGAACGAGATCATAAATAAATTAGAGGCACATAGGATAGTTTGCCTCTCAGACTTGTGGAGGAAGAAGGAATTTGTGACCAAAGGAGAACTAGAGATCGTTAATAATCACAAAATAGAAAATTTTGATTACATCAAATTAAAAGGCTTTTTTTCAAACAAAACTAATGCAAACAAGATTAGAAGGGAAGTAACAAATTGGGAAAACATTTTTGCAGTTAAAGATTCTGATAAAGGCCTCGTTTCCAAAATATATAGAGAACTGACTCTAATTGATAAGAAACCAAGCCATTCTCCAATTGATAAATGGTCAAAAGATATGAACAGACAATTTTCAGATGATGAAATTGAAACTATTTCCACTCATATGAGAGTGTTCCAAATCACTATTGATCAGAGAAATACAAATTAAGACAACTGTGAGGTACCACTACACACCTGTCAGATTGGCTAAGATGACAGGAAAAAATAATGATGAATGTTGGAGAGGATGTGGGAAAACTGGGACACTGATGCATTGTTGGTGGAGTTGTGAAAGAATCCAACCATTCTGGAGAGGAATCTGGAATTATGCCCAAAAACTTATCAAACTGTGCATTCCCTTTGATCCAGCAGTGCTACTACTGGGCTTATATCCCAAAGAAATACTAAGGAAGGGGAAGGGACCTTATGTGCCAAAATGTTTGTGGCAGCCCTTTTTGTAGTGGCTAAAAACTGGAAAATGAATGGTTGCCCATCAATTGGAGAATGGTTGGGTAAATTATGGTATATGAATGTTATGGAATATTATTGTTTGGTTAGAAATGACCAGCAGGGTGAATACAGAGAGGCTTGGAGAGGCTTACATAAGCTGATGCTGAGTGAAATGAGCAGAGCCAGGAGATCATTATACACTTCAACAACAATACTATATGAGGATGTATTCTGATGGAAGTGAATATCTTCAACAAAGAGAAGATCTAATTCTATTCCAATTGATCAATGATAGACACAATCACCTACACCCTGGGAAATGAGTGTAAACTGTTTGCACTTTTGTTTTTCTTCCCAGGTTATTTTTACCTTCTGAATCCAGTTCTTCCTGTGCAACAAAAAATTCAGTTCTGCACACATATATTGTATCTAGGATACACTATAATATATTTAATATGTATGGGACTGCCTGCCATCTAGGGGAGGGGGTGGAGGGAAAGGAGGGGAAAATTCGGAACAGAAGTGAGTACAAGGGATAATGTTGTAAAAAATTACCCACGCATATATACTGTCAAAAAAAAAGTTATAATTATAAAATTAATTTTAAAAAAGAATTATAAATTGCACATAGCTCCAGAAAAAATTCAAAGACATGTTCCTTTTCAATATTTAGGATATGAAGTATATCCTAAGGTGCTTACAATACAAAAATTCTCCTTAAGAACAGAGAAGCTAAACACCTTAAATGACTTCCAGAAATTGATAGGAGATATCCAATGGATGTGTCCCATGTTAGGCTTGATTATCTATCAGTTGCAACCATTATATGATATTTTAAGGAAAGACAATGATTTAAATTCACCATGCCAGCTTACAAAAGAAGCTCAAGAGGCTTTGAGAGAAGTTGAACTGGCTTTATCCAATATGAAAGAGTCACTCAAAAACCCTTGGAAATATCAGTTTTTGCTATACAAGAGGCACCCACAGCAGTCCTTCATCAGGAGACAGTGTGATAAAGTGGGTGAACCTCCCAGTATAACCAGAACAAAGCCTTACTCGTTACCCAGTGCTTGTGGCTAGAATTTTATTAAAGGCCATTAAGCAAGATAAGACCTGACAAGATATATACCTTTTATACTCATGCACAAGTTAATGTGTGCTGCATGTAAAATGTATGAGATTGACTGTCATCTGGGGGGGAGTAGAGGGAGGGAGGGTAAAATCTGAAAAAAATGAATACAAGGGACAATGTTATAAAAAAAAATTACTCATGCATATATACTGTCCCCCAAAAAATGTATAATTATAAAAATTAATATAAATAAATGAATGAATGAACGAATAAATAAATAAATAGATAGATAGATAGATAGATAGATAGATAGATAGATAGATAGATAAATAGTTGATGTGTGCTGTGAAACCATCCCAGAGTGGCAAATTTTATTAGCCATGGATCCAAATTTTACACACAGGTTTCCATTTAAGATAACCAGACTGTTACATAATTGGTGATGGATTCTTGAAGAAAAGGTTTCTAAAGTTCCTCTTAAAGGACCAACTATCTTTACAGATGCATCCAAACATAATATTTGTGCTGTATACTCTTGTGATTTAATTATAAAGAGAGTAATCAGAACTCCTTTTCAGTCTACTCAGCAGAATGAATTGTATGCAATCATTCTAGCTCTTGCTTATTATCTGGGAGACATAAATATAATATCTGATTCGGCCTATTCAGTAGGTGTGGTACAAAGAATTGCCACAGCCCAAATAAAATTTGTAGCCTCCCAATATATATCATCTCTTTAAGGAACTTCAAGGGCAAGTGAGAAAGCATCCAGGTAAGATTTATATCTTGCATGTCCACTCTCATAGTGGACTTCCAGATCCTATTTTTGATGGTAATTCAAAGGCAGATAGCCTTCTAACTATGTTAGCCAATATGCCTTTATTTCAAGAAGCCCAAGAATCTCATTTTAAATATCATCAGGCTGCTTGAGCAGCCTGTCTGTCTTTTATCCACATTGTGGTAGACACCTTTTCAGGATTCACTTTTGCAATACCAGCAGCAAAAGACACAGCCTGAGTGGTCACTGAATTCCTTATACAAGTATTTGTAATTATGAATGTACTACAAGCAATAAAAACAGACAATGGACCTGCATATACTTCTAAACATTTTGCACACTTTTGTGCACAGTATAAGATTTTACATACCACTGGCATACTCTTTAATCCTCAAGGACAGGCAATAGTAGAGAGGAGAAACAGAGACATTTTAAGATACTCTTCCAAAAACAAAAGAAGAGGGGAGCCACAGGTAACCCTAGAGAACTTCTAAATCTAGCCCTTTATACTATTAACTTCTTAATCTTTGACAAAGATGCACTGGCTCCAGCAGACAGGTTTTATAACCTACTGGAAGGGCAGTGTCCAGTGCAAGCAGCTCCACTGTCTTTAGATAATCACCAGGTCATGTGGAAAGACCCAGAAAGTGGTGAATGGAAGGGACCAGATAGGTTAACTGCTTGGGGGAGAGGGTTTGCTTGTATCTCTACAGATGGAGAAGGAATCAGATGGGTGCTGATGAGCCATATTTGCCTTGTCCATCAGCAAGAAACACAGCAGACCCTTGAAACAAAGGAGAAGACCCAAGAAACTTCGGGTGGTTCCGTTGCTGACTGTGCCCACCACTGAAAGACCCTGGCAGTTATGACATTTGACTCATGGACATCAAAAATTGTTGGACTTGAAAGCCCTCAGGAATCATTGGATTCTCTGAGGTATCATAAGACTGTTGCAGGACTTCAAAATCTGCAGGAATCATTGGATTCCCTAACATATAAAAACACTGTTGCAGGATTTCAAAATCTTGTGGGGATCATTGGATTCCTTGACATGTGAAGCAATGGACAATAGATTGGTTTTGGACTATCTCTTGGGCTGCTGAAGAAGGTGTATGTGTGACTGTTGTTTACATACCCTCCTTCTAGGACTTCTGGAAATCTTTTACAAGACCATGTTGATTTATATTGTTTGTTATATCACTACTTGCATGTATAATTCATGTTTGTTACACCACATCAACCCTTCATTGACTGTGGGGAGAGTCATCACTGCTAGCCTGTGCGTTATTGCTATGTGTTTGTGTAATATCTCCCATGCTGATGGGTTTGTGCATACCTGTCTCTAATAAGTCCCTTCAGCCCAGAAATCTGCTAGCAATCCCCACTTCCCTTTGGTGCTTTTCATCTCCCTTCCTGAGAAGTCAGGGAGGGTGTGATCATCTCCTTTTTGGGCTTCTCACCTCCCTGAAAAGTCAGGGATGGCATGACCACCTGTGTTCTAAAACAAAAGAAAGTGGGAGATGTAAAGGGCTGAAACTCTGAGCAGATGCACTTGGACAACCTAGCACTTAAGGCTAATTACCAATTGGACAAAACTCTATTAACATATGCTTGGAGGATGACCCTACTCAACAACTCTGTGCTGGCTTGATCTGTGGGTGTGGACTAAGAAAGGGGAGAGAGATCAGAAGGTGGAGTAGGACAAGCAGGATCATTCTTTGGCTGTGTAGAGAGAGGAAGGAGGTGTATAGATTCCTATATCTACTCCTCTGAGGGCAACCCCAAAAGACCAAGAATAAAAACTTTTGCTTATCCTGTCTCTGGATGATTCTAAGATACCCAAGGTACTAACGCAGTCACAACATTACATCACTGGCAAAGTCCTATTAGTTTGATATCTGTCAGTTAGCCAATTTTTGTCACCTGGAAAGGAATTGCCCCTTCTAAAGAGAAAGGAATCTTTCTCTCAAGAGTTGTCATGGTATTGTTCTATAAGAAAGAATGAGTAGACTCATTTCAGAAAAGCCTGGAAAGACTTACATCAACTGATACTAAGTGAAGTGAACAGAAGCAAGAGAACATTGTTCTTAGCAACAATACAATAATGTGATGATCAACTGTGATGGTCTTGGCTCTTTTCAACACTGAGGTGATTCAAGGAAATTCTAGTAGACTTGGTATGGAAAATGCCATCTGCATCCAGAGAGCGATCTATGGAAATTCAATGTGGATCAAAGCATATTATTTTCATCTTTTTTTTTTTTGTTATTGTTAACTTGTTTTATTTTTTTCCTTCTTTCTTTCTTGTGTGTTTTTTTTCCTTTTGGTCTGATTTTTCTTGCACAGCAAGACAAATGTTGAAACAAATATGTTTAGAAAAATTGCACATATTTAATCTATATTGGATTACTTGGGGTTTTGGGGAGGAGGGAAGGGAGGAGAGAGAAAGAAAAATTTAGAATGTAAGGTTTTGCAAGAGTGAATATTGAAAATTATCTTTGCACGTATTTAGAAAAATAAAACATTATTTAAAAAATTGTCATGAGTTTAAAAGCAAGTTTGAACAAAAAAGAAGAAAAGGAACAGGCACTGGGATAGAGAGAGAGCCATGACTTCAAGGAAGAGGTAGATGATCTTAAAATATAAAAGTAAAAAGAGAAGACTCACAAATAAACCAACTCACAAACTTCTGAGATCCTTATTAGGAATATTAATGAACTTCTTTAAATTTCTCTCAAGTACCATACAGGGCAGTGAAGTGGTATAGTGGACAGAGTGTTGGGCCTGGAGTCTGAAAGACTCATCTTCCTGAGTACAAATCTGGCATTAGACACTTATTAGCTGTGTGACTTTGGGCAAGTCATTTGACTTTGCTTCAATTTCCTCATCTGAAAATGAGTCAGAAAAGGAAATGACAAATCTTTCCATATCTTTTCCAGGAAAATCCCAAATGGGGTTACTGATACAATTGAAAACCAAATGAAGAACAACAGGTATTATAACAGAATAGAGTTCCTAAGTTCTCAGTAATATCACATTCCTTTTATGCCCACTCTTTTAACTCATGATGGGTATCCTAGCATAGCACAGTTCCTTATTCTCTATATACCTCCAGAGCTCTTGGTTTAACACTATAAACATAATAAGTACTCAATCATATTCACTGATGATGCATGTTTATTTGTTAAGTCCTAATAATATCATGAGTTTTGACTGATCAAATGCCTAGTTGAAATCCAGGAACATTAAATCTATAGAATCTCCTTAGTCTAGTAATCCTATTTAAAAAAAAAATGAAATTTCTCTATCATGACTTATAAGCAGTAATTTCTGGGAATCACTATGGGTTCACTAAAATAAATCATGAAAAACTAATTTGATTTCCTTTTTTGTTGTTGTTGGAAGAATAGAGGGATCCTATATCTGGATTACATAAAGGCATTTCAGGTAAGGAACAATAATATATTGGATAGCTACTCGTACAATGAAGAGAATGCTGGATCAGACAGAAAACCAAAGTTCAAATTCAACACTGAACACTTACTAACTGTGTGACCATGGGAGACAGTCACTTCTGTTTGTCTCAATTTCTTCAAGTATAAAATGGGGATAATAATAGCATTTATTTCACAGGTTGCTGTGCAGATCAAACAAGATAATATTTGTAAAAGCAGTATCTAACAAAAAAGTAGTTACTATGGAAATGCTTCCTCCCATTTCTTTCCCTGCCTCTTATGAGAAATAGCATCTCATAAGATTCTTGCAGCTAAGATGGAAGAATATGGATTAGATAGAAAAGTATAGTTAAGTAGATTAACACTTATTTAAACAACCCTACCTGATATCAATCTGAAGAAGGTTCCAATCTCATTTTTAACATATTCAAGGTTTTTATCCATATTTAAAGACAAAGATTATATTCCTAATAAATGTTCAGATGACAGTTGGGAAGGAAATTGGATAATATAGTCTGAATCTAAAATTACCTCAATGGGCCAGAACAATGGCCTAAATGAGATGAAATTTAATAGGGATAAAGGTATAATTCTTCCCTTGGGATTTACAAGTCAGCAATATAAGTGAAGGATTGGTGAGATGGAGCTAGGTTGAATTCATGTGAAAAAAAGCTAGGGTCTTTTGTGGATCACAAGCTCAACATGAGTCAAGCTTGACCTGATAGTCAAAAACAAACAAATAAATGAAATGTGATTTTAGGCTTAATTAATAAAAACTTGTTGTCAAGAGCAAGGATGTTGAACTATATATTCTTTGTAGTCCCCAACCAACTTTAATGGCCGAAAGTTTAGTGTATAATATAGAAGTATAGAATGTCAGGGATTGTTTACAACTAATAGGCATCTCCCAGGACATACTGAATAAGAATCTCCCTTACAACAAAACTGAGAAGTGGTCATTTTTGTTTGAAGATTGCCAGGGAGGGGAAATCCAATTCATTCTAGCACTTAGGATGACAGTTGCTTAATAAAGGTTTATAGATTGATTGATTGTAAAACAGCTTATTCTACCTTGGGACAGATTTTATGATTAAAATTAAATTTTCCTTATAATTATTGTCTCATATGATCTCACAACAGCTATGGTTGGGTGAGTATGGGTACTATTATTATCCCCATTTTATAAATAAGAAAACTGAGGCAAACAGGTTAAGTGACTTGGATAGAATCACATAGCTAGTTAGTATTCATATTTAAACTTAAGAAGAATGATGTGATACAGTTCCTAGGGAAGATGTAGCAATGGCCTTGAAGCCACCTGGTCTTGGGAGTGATGTAGTTGAAATGATATATTTCTTCCCCTAGGTTATCCTGCCCTAGTTTGCTCTATATGACTAGGATGCTCTGGCTACAATATTGCTGGCTGTCAGATAACAGCCTATTGATTAATGATAACAGAGTTTCTGAGACTAATGAGCAATAATAATGAAGTGCTTAAAGTTGGTGCAGGCATAGAACAAAATTGTGTGTCAGCCACTTGACCTAATAGTGTTTCAGACCTAAAAAGCACTCCCCCTTGAGCTCTGCCCAAAGAATTATGAGTATTGCGCCTGTGCACAAACTTAGAAACAGACCACTCCTCAATTCCACCTCTAAGCCATAAAATTAGCATATCAGTAAGGTGAAACACCTGGTTTCTCTACTGTTTTCCCATAAATTTATCTTCTTGCCCCTGGTTCTTTTTGCTAACTTTTGGAACTTGGTCCAAAATAATTGGAGTTACAATTATAATAAACTCTGATGATTTGGAGATGGATCCAAATCTGCATATTCTTTTGAGATATCTCCTGACACTGGTCTGGAACCCCAACCTCTTTGAAGTTCTCCTTGAGTCCCACCAAGAAGAGTCTTCCTGACTCCAGGCCTAGCCCTATATATCACTAGATATCCCCAGTTGCCACAACAGATCTAAATACAACACACTAGAGATAGCCTGGCTGGATCACAGTACAGTAAAACTATCTCCTTCCTAGTCCCGGACACTGTACTCTCAGAGTAATACTAAGATCACATTAGCTTTTTGGGGTGCTATATGACACTATTGACTCACTTGGAACTTGTAAAGCACTAAGGGAAAGGTAGGGGCATTATACTGCATAGAGTACTGGGTCTGTAGTCAAGAAAACCCAAGTTCAAATCTGCCCTCAGACATTTTCTAAATATGTGATCCAGGACAAGTCAATTAATCTTGTTAGCTTCAGTTTTCTGATCTTTAAAATGAGCTGGAGAAGGAAATGGCAAATTACCCCAGTACCTCTGTCAAGAAAACTCCTAAAGAGGTCATAAAAAGTTGGACACAACTGAAAAATGTCTGAAGGAAGTTAGTAAATGATAGGGGTAAATAAGAGAGTGGGTAACTCCATAACTCCACCTTTTTGGGTCCAATGAGAAAGCCAAATTATATCAAATCCCCAAAGTTAAATTTCCCCTATAATTCTGTCCATAGCCTATGCCATCTTTGCTGAATTTATTTTGGGTTAGCCTGCACAGCATTCTGCCTGTCAGTCAATGGTGT
The DNA here is from genome assembly GCF_048593235.1 of Sminthopsis crassicaudata. NCBI lineage: Eukaryota > Metazoa > Chordata > Mammalia > Dasyuromorphia > Dasyuridae > Sminthopsis > Sminthopsis crassicaudata. The sequence goes on from NC_133619.1 coordinate 251,380,775, forward strand.
ATTCCCAGCTCATGGTGTACTCTTTCTCCTAGTTAATTGTGAATTTCCTTGGGGAACTTTTCCTTGCTAACTACATGCTCTCCCAATTCTATTACATATTTACCACTCATAGTCTTCTCTTCTCATAAATAAAGGTACCTTTTGACAAAGAGAAAGGCCATTATGAATTCTTCATATGTGAAACCCCATCATTTAGTGCCTAAAATCACTCAGTAATTGAGTGGTTATAGAGAGAGACATTAGCTGGAGAGGGCCTGAATTGCAATAAACAATCTGGAAGCCAAGCTACTCCCTGAGGCAAGCAGGGAGGAGCACTGTCAGGATTATCTTGTCCTCAAATAGGCTTTTATGGCAGTGGACCCCGGTTGAATTCCTTGCATTTCTTGTATTTTCAAAAAGTATACTGTATACAATCAGAGGGTTAAGCTATAGATATCAATACCCAGATTATTTTTCTCCTAAAAGTACCTATTTGTATCCTACTTCTTCAGTAAAGTTTCTTTTTGGGAACTTAGCCCTCCAGTCAATAGCATAATTATTCCCTCCGCTTTGCCCACCCTACAACTTCTTTAGGAAATTAGCTTGCCTTATGATATTGCTAGTTCATTAGGAACTTAGCCCCACTCTATGCTATCTTCCCCTGTGTTAGGGATGAGTTCCTCTAAGGGAACCTTGCCCTTTCCTCTTGTTAATGACTAACTTCTCTTTTGGAACTTAGTCTACCAGTCAGTGGCATAATAAAATCTTTGCGTTTTGATTTGGAGATAACCCAAGCTACAGATTCTTTTGAGACATCTTGTGACTCTGGCTTAAAACCTCAATATATTTTTGGGGTCCAATCTTCATACTCTAACATGACCGAACTACAAAAGCAATACCTAAAAGCTTAACATCTTTTTTTCAGATGAGATGTGTCTCCACACATCCCCCATCTCATACTTTTAAATTGCTTTATTGAACTTATATGTGAGTCTACATTTTTGCACATTAAATTTTGTCTTATAAAAGCTGAGTCAAGGCAACAAGCATTTATTAATCACCTACTATATTCCAGGCATGGTGCTAAGTGCTAGGAATACAAAAGAGAGCAAAACAAAAACAAAACCATGTATATATGTATATATACATACACACATTATATAATACATACATATATTATTGTTATTGTCCAGTCATGAGTAACTCTTTAAAACCCTATTTAAGGTTTTCTTGGCAAAGATACTGAAGCAGTTTGCCATTTCCTTCAACTCATTTTACAAATAAGGAAACTGAGGGAAAAAAGGGTTAAGTTGCTCAGAGTCTAGGAACATCTAGGAAGTGTCTGAGGACACCTGACACTAATCAACTCTTTCTGAGTCCAGATCTAGTGTTGCCCATACATATATTCATATCTATAGTTACTCTAAGTGCTTTTTTGAAAGAAAGACAAGCAATTCAACAAGCATTTAATAACAGTATTCTATGCAAGGTGATTGAGAAAATAAAGATATGAAATAGCTTGCATTCTATTGGGAAATGCAAAATGTATACATAAGGATAATGATAATATAAAGTATATGTGTTGCCCCTGCAATGAGAGAAATTATTATTAATAATCAATGATTTGGGGAAACCCAGAGTCCCCCTCTTTATATTCATTATTAGCAATGTCCTTCTTGAGATTGATTAACCTTCTTGTTTGAGACCCCACTCTAGTGCAAAAGAACCATATTTTGCTCAGGATTGGGTGAAATATACATTCTTAGAATAGATTTTCCAAGGCTGAGGGTGTTTGAGTACAGAAAATCTGTCTAAAAGTGACAAGATGTTACTCTCAGTCCCTCATTCAATATAGCCCACCTCCCACCATGTTATTCAATCAGACTTAATTGCCACCACTCAAGAACATCTACTCTTCAAAGGGTATATAAACTGGGAGCCCTCCATCATAATGATCTTTGAGCTAAGAGAGATGGCTAAGTCCATCTTTTTTTTTATCAATAATGTGTTGACCTTAATGATGAAATGATTAAATTATTCAGAAATTGTTTCTTGAACCTTTATCATTTTTATAGTTATTATATATATATGCCTACATAATTGCATATAGGTAGACATGAAGAGATATTTGTGGTTTCTTATCCATTTCTCTACAAGGAAGACTTTTTTTGCTATATCAAGGGAAGAAGAGAGGACATGAGGCTGCCATGCTGTTCAATGAGAAAAAGGGGTACTGGACTAGAATTTTATCAATATGCTATCACCTCCTAAAAACTCCTGTTTTAGAAAAATGATTTTTCTTTTTTCTTTTCTTTCTTCGTCTTCTTTTTCTTTACATTCAAGTCAACTTTCTTGGTTAATATCTCTTAAAGAAGAACCACTTGAGATTTAGATCTCCAAGTTCAATTCCCTCCTACCAAATGCTTGTTACACAAGTAATGACATCAAAAGCAGTGAATAGTGAGAACAGATTAGACTATACCACAAAATACTCAGTGTGAATGAAATCTCCCCACTGAGAGTAAGATAATTCAGATCAATCAAAAGAGAGGATTCATTCCTACTCAAGGAGAGTGACCTAGAAGTTTCTAGGTAAGTTGAAAATCAGAGACATGTTGAAGAGCTGACTTTCCTTTACATATCTTCCCTTCAAAACTTTCCTTCTCTATTATTTCCTTGCAAAGAGTCATATATATCTTCCTTCAGAACAGGAATTTAGAAAAATATCTCTCCTCTCCAACTCTTGCATTGACATCATTCCTCACTCAGGCATTTAAGGAGTAACCAGTTTCCAATAAGGAGTAAACAATCCTGAATTATAACCAAACATTAGCCTATAAAATACCCTTGGCAACCCAGGTTAAGTAGTAAAAAAAGGACATTAATTTACAGCAATGCTCTAAGGTAGATTGTAAAATTGCTAGTGAGAAACCAGTGTGTGACTTAGTAGATAGAATAACAGATCTAAAATCAAGAATACTTAATTCCAGCCTCAGGAATTATTGACTCAGTCAGCCAGTCTGTCAACAAACCTTTAGTAAATGCTTACTTCTATGTGCCAAGTACTATGTTAGGTGCTGGGGGATATAAAGAAATGTAAAAGACAGCTCATAATTTAGTTTCCTCATCTATAAAAATGGTAATAGCACCTATCCCAAAGAGCTTTTAAGAAAACTGAATGGAAAAAAAAGTATGTAAAATGCTTTTTAAACTTTAAAGAGATGTGTAAACAAATGTTAGTGATAGTGCAAGCTAACATTCATTCCCACACCCTATATAGGTTCTATACATGTAGTTTACAAATCAATACCTGCAATCCTAAACTTACTCCAAATTTTTAGTACCATATTTCTACCTGGCCACTTGATGTCGCCATCTTATCAAGATGGCGACTAAGTGGTATAATGGGTAGGATGTTGGATCTGGAGACTGAAAGACCTGAGTTCAAATCTACCTTAAAACACTTGTTAGCTATGTAATCCTAAGCAAGTCACTTACCTCTCTGTCTGCCTCAATTTCGTCATCTATAAGAGGAGGATAGTGGTACCAGAATTACTACCTCTCAGGATTGTTGTGAACATCAAATGAAATGTTTGTAAAACACTTTGCAAACCTTAAAACCTAGCTATTTAGCTCCAATAGTCCTAAAATTACTCTTTAGGTTCCTTCTATCATTTGCCTGTTAAGTTACTTTTTCTAGGTTTATTGATGTATTTTCTGATTTCCCAGGCATTTAATCTTGGTGACAAACAGTTATTATTGTTTATCCTTCCTTTTAAGATAACCATGGCATCAAGGAGGTGATTCCATGATACACAAATGAATTGGTTTTAAGTGAGGTTGCCTCACTTTCCCTTCCAGAGCCATTTGGATCCCATGGAAAGATATAGATAAAGATGACTGGAAATGTCCCTGGATGCAGTGGAAGACCTTGATCTTTTTAACCTAAGGTCTTTATCAGGTCTCAGTTTAACTGAAGCCACAACCATTCAATGATTAAAACTTGGTAAGAAATGAACCTATCTATAGAGCTATCTGTCTTTATCTATCTATCTATCTATCTATCTATCTATCTATCTATCTTTATTTATCTATCTATCATCTGTCTATCTATCTATCTCTACTTCTGCCTATCATCTATCTGGCTAACTCTATATATCTATATTTATCTATCTATGTATGTATCTGTGTCTATATGTATATATATGACTGTGTCTTACTACCTTGAATAAAACACAATTTCAATTTCATCTTCTATAAAGGATTTAGACTACAGGATCTCTAAGATCCCTTTCACTCTCTGTCAATGACCCTGTGATCCTAACAAATGGGAGAGATGAGTAGAGCCAGTGAGAGATGGGCTCTGCTAGTGGACTCCCAAGCTGCTAAGGGACAATGTATGTATTTTCTTCTAGCCAAGTTTGACTGTTTTTGGAGCCCAGCCATGGCCAGGTGCCAAGTTGTTGGGCCACTTACTGGAAGTAAACAGACTGCAACTAAATGCAAAGAACAAAAAATTCTTCCAATTAGGACAGTATGATGATAAAAAAAGAAAGAAAAAAGAAAGTAAATATCTCCTGAAATAGAAAGACAGAAAAATGCAAAGATGCCTCCTGCTCTTCCATGAGATTTTAAGTAGCCAATTAGCAAGGTGTTAAGACTCTGGAAGCCTTCTGTCTAGATCATCAGTAAATGTGATTGCTTTTCAGGATGGAGCTTAAGTTAAAATTAAACAGATGCAAAAACATGCTTTGCAGCAAGAACAATTCTACTTGCAGTCTCATAAATAGCGCTATGGGCATTGTTTTGGGTGCTGCACAATGAGAAAAGATCAAATGGAGCAGGGCCTTTTTCAGAAATCCAAAAAAACAAAAAACAAAAAAACCCAGATGGGTCCTCTCTTTCCATCACAAAGAAAATATTTTCAAAGTTACCTACCGAACATCTCTCTCAGCTGACAACAGATGGCATCAACTTTCATTTGGTCTCTGTAACAAGCATCTCATAGCATGGCATTCCCTTCGGCAGAGACAATATCTTTTTTTTAATGGGCTTTTCCCAATTCCCTATACTCCAATCATGAATACACACTCTATTCCTTCAGTGAGTGTTCCAAAATATTGGTTCAACTTGTGCAAATGAAAATTTGGCTCATTTTATCTGGACTTGCTTTCTAGCCTTTACTTTTAAATTACCACCCCTTTGATCCTGGGTCAGCAGCAGATAGTCAACAAGAATTTATTAAATGACTGTTCCAGGCACTGTACTAAGCACAGGGAATGCAGTGAAAGACAAAAGTGTTGAAGGATGAAACACCCTAACAATGCTTGTGGGTCCCCAGGTTGGTGTGGCAGGTATTGTGAAAGAATTCACAGATCCAGTTCTTCAAGTTAAATTGGCAAAAAAAAGGGTTTATTGTCACTGAGAATTCAGAAGGCTAGATTCTAGATTGGAAATAGCAAAGAACTGAAGACAGAGAACAGCTTTATCTAGTTCCCCATAGCCTAAGGCTAAGTAATCTATCATTAACATGTTGATTCTATGATTCAAGGTTAGGGAGTAATCTCCAGATGAATGAAGAGTGGTACCAGGTAGCAGAAGTTTCCTGAGGTCAGAAGCTATCTGGCTAAAGAGTGGTCAGTTTCCTAAGGCAGACTCCAAAACCAGAAGATTTAGGATTTCTTGACCTACTGCCAAAAAAAGAAGGCCCTCCCCCCTGCTAAAATTAGGGGACCAAAGAATCCTATTACATCAAAAGTCAGTGTCTATTCACAAGGATTTCAGTGTGATGGAGAGGATAACATGAAAACAGCTAGTTATAAATATATACACACATATGTATGTATGTATGTATAGGTAGGTAGGTGGCTCTAGGCCTAAAGTCAAGAAAACCTGAGTTCAACACCTGGAGTTTTATGACTCAATGGTTTTTCAGGCCTCCAGTCCTAATGGCAGAGAACAAAGGAGTAGGGCTATAATAATTTTATTCAGGGCATAATAATTCAGGGAAACTGAGGCATTACACCATGCCATATAATTGATTCTAAAGTTCTTAAGAGACACTTTGAGGGTAATCTTGTATTGTATTTGCTTGCCCTAGGTAAGTTCTTCATAAAATAATTTTTTAAGTGTCATACATTGTACTAATTGCTAGGGATACAAAGTAAGACAAAAAGCAGTCCCTGCCTTCAAAGAATTTATAATATAGTAGGGGAACTGAAAAGGGAGTAGGGAAGGGTTCTTGAAGGTTCATATTGAAGAAAATGATCAGAGAAGTCTCAAAGTGGTACAGCCAGATAAGAAATGAGATGACTGACCTACAAGAGAGATAGTTTGTAACAAAAAAAAAAAACAACAATTAGAATCTCTTTAAGAAATACAGTCTCTTTTGATGAGGTTGCCACTGAATGTCAACATAGCAATTCCTAGTTTAAAGTCTGTGCAAGACACATGTAACAAATTCACAGGACATTCTATTTGCCAAAAGGTACATTTATTTATGAGAAGTTATGGACAAAATGAAAACAAAACAAAACAAAACAAAAAAAACCTGAGTTCAAATTCAGAAGGAAATATCTTTGCCAAGAAAACTCCAAATAGAGTTATAAAAAATCAGACATTATTAAACATCTAAACAACAAACATAAACATTAGATATTATTTTTATTAGTGAGAAGAGAGATGACAGTGTTCCACTCCAATGGATTCAACAGCAGTTGTTATTGTTAGAGCTTTATGAAGTCACACACACTTCTTATATTAATTCCCTAATTAATGTTCTTTAAGAAGCAATTGGGTGACACAGTGAATAGAATGCCATGCCTAGAGTCAGAGAGGCTCATTTTTCGGAGTTCAAATCTAGCCTTAGGCTCTTACAAGGTTGTGTGACCTTGAACAGGTTATTTAATCCCATTTATTTCATTTTCTTTATCTATATAATGATCTGGAGAAGAAAATGGCAAACCATCTGGTACCTTTTCCAGAAAAAAAAAAAACAAATAGGATCACAAAGTCTGAGATGTTTATATATAAAAATATGTATACTTGTATATGTATCTATTTGTGTGTGTATTAAATAGATTGAAGATTAAGTCAGAGTTAAGGCACTAAGATTAAGAGATAAAGTGAAAGGTTTCTTATGGAAGATAGGACTTTATCTGGGACTTAAAGAAGCCAGGGAAGCCAGGAGACAAAGATGAGGAGGAAAGGAATTCTAGTCATGAGAGACAGTCAAGTAAGAAGCTCAGAGGTAGCAGATGGAGTAGCACTGCCTCCTTGCAGAAACTTTCACTCTATGTAGTCTAATTTCAGGCCCACATCACCCTTTTTGACCACCTTTATGGCATGCTGCTTAACTAGCACCTTACCCCCTCCCCAATGCCTTTCCAATTTTAGCTCTGAGATAAGTAGTCTAGAAAATACTTCCATTCCTAGAAAAAAGCAGTGGCCAACCTAAAAATTTGTTGTTTGAATATGAATTTTTGGTGCAATGTTTTTATTCAAATTTTCCCCCATTAGAAGTAGGAAAGAGAAAATATTAGTTTATTAATACATTTTTAATTTTAAAAACTTAAAGAAATCACTTATTAGTTAAGTTTAATTACTACTCTCTGTGACATCCCTGTTTAAAACATTTCTTCCTGAAGATCAATCATCTATAAGTATTGTCTTCTCCTACTAAATGTAAGGCTGTTGAAAGTATTTATGCTTGCACTCCTAGAACTTAGCATAGTACCTGGTACATACTAAGCCTTTAATAACCACTTTATAATTCACTCATTCAGCAAATCTCAACATTTTACAGGACATTTCATAGTCTCTAGTTCATTTCTTGAGGTAGCCAGGGCATTCAGCGGATAAAGCACTGAGTCTAGTATCAGGAAGATCCATCTTTAAATTGATATCTGGCCTCAGATACTTGGGCTGGATAAATCACTTCACCCCGTATGACCCATTTTCCTCATTTATAACATGAGCTAGAGAAAAATAATGGCAAACCACTCCAGTATCTTTGCCAAGAAAACTCCAACATTTTGGGGGGGAGGAGGGATATAGGTTGTCACAAAGAATCATACATGAATGAAACAATTAAACAACAGCAAAAATGTAGCCAATGATGTATACCTAGCACAACAGAAGACATCACCTAAGAAATGTATTGTGAAAAAGACAACAGGCTGGTCTTTTGGAGACAACCGAAAATAACTGATTAATGGTTCATGGGCTCCATTGGTATGTTTATGATATAAGAGAAAGAAAAAAGGGATTTTAGCATGTTAAGTGGATCTCTTGTGTTGAACTTGGAGGGTAATATAAACAGAAGAGTGAAACAGGATGACCCGAGATAGCTGGATTGCATTCTGCATCATTAGAGAAAATATTCACATCAATGAGATCAGAGTTCCACTTTAAATGCTTTAGTTCACATTTAAAGTCCATCCCAGGCTTCAGTTTCTTCTTCTGGAATAATAATACCTAAAGTACTTACCTTACTAATGATTAACTCAGATAATGTATACAAAACATTTTGTGAAGATAAGCTGCTATGCAAATATGAGTTTTTAGTATTGCTGTCAATGACAGAAGGATCATTTTTTTGGAAGGACAGTATAATCTATGCCCTCTTTTAAAATTAAAAACTACAGCAACAGATTTAGCTTCCTAATATTGTCTTCCTTAGGCTATTATTAACATCCACCTACCTACATTCACAGAATATATATCTCCTAAAAGTGGGGGCTAGCAGTCTACACTGAGCTGAATGGCAGTTTTTTTAAGAGATTAAAGATGTCTGCCAATAAGCCACTGGTAGATAATTGAGAGTTGATTGGATTCAATACCTAAGCCTTTTTCTGTTTTTCTTTTTTTTTAATTAGCTCAAGACTTTTCTATTAGTTCTCAGGGAAAACCAACCACCTGGAGCCACATTAGAGCAGTCAGTGCTTATTGTGAATCAGCAAATTGTAATAACAACAGCCCACCATCAAACCAAGAAATGGAAAAAGAGGTTATGGCAGCATTTTTGTGTCACAAATGACTTTTAATATGGCTTCTTACTCTTAAACTCATGTAATACTTGGTTTGATTCTAAGAAGTATGTGAGATTATCCTCTGAGTGCAGAAACTTAAGAATGAGCTATATGAACAAATTCTTAAAATGAATATTATATTAATATATAGTAATAAATTAATGATAAATGATTGATTAAAGGAGTATTCTGTGTTTCAATATTCTTTACATGATTTATACCATTTGTCCACCAGCATATCCTTCTGGAGAATATGGAGATTTTATCCATATCATGTCCATCCCCTTTAAGTTTCTCAGTTTTTAGTCATAAAGTTAATTATTCAATAAACATCTGCTCTGAAGTTCAAAAAGGAACAGAAGCAAATAAATAATCTTGTCATTATTTGCTAAATTTGACTGAAATGAGACTAATCACCTTCCATCTGATTCCTTGTGGGTCCATCTCATGAATGAAAGAAAAAACATTCATTGAAAGGTTATATTTAAGACAGGCATTGTTCTATGAACCAGATACAATAAAGAAGACAGTTTCTTCTCCTCCAAGATGCTAACCTTTCAATCACCAAACTAACATAAATATGTTATAATAATATAGGGAGTAGGGGCCAGGGAAGGGATGGTAAGTGAAACCATGGGGTCATTAACTGACATCCTTTCCAGGAAAGGTAGCATTAATTTAATTACTATTCCCAGAAATAAAGGTGGAAAAAGGGAGTAAAGAGAGTGAAATGAAGAAGGTTAAGGAGCAGTATACTGGGTATAGTGATTACACATAGTAAATCCTCACCAATGAGAAGCCAGAGGAAGGGTTTTAGATTCCTTAAGTTTGAGTGAGACTTTGGAACCCAGTAGCATAAAATGGAGAATGCTGGAAAACAGGTATGGGGATGAGACTTCATCCTGGCCCCCTCTAGTGGGCTCCTTACTAAAGTACATGTGTGATTATAGATTACTATTGGTATCCCTAATTTAGGTGTGTGTGTGTGTGTGTGTGTGTGTGTGTGTGTGTGTGTGTGTATGTATGAAGATAATGTGACTGAGCAGGAAGAACTTCCCATTCAGTAGGCTTAGGAAAAGAGACAATTTCAATTTTCACACTTTTTTTCCTGCTCTTTCAAGACACATCCAGATTCAAGATACTTGGACTTTTGAGAAGATGGAGGATGGTGCTTGCTTTCTCCTTCCTCTCTCTTTCCCTTTTCCCCTCTCTCCCTCTTCAGCAACATCTGTGGGGACTACATTAACACAAAACAAGTGTAGGTGTTTCCCTGGGTGAGCTTAAGATGGAATCTCAAGTCCCTACCTGCCTTTTCTACTATGTTTCTTTCCCTAAGCATAGGTGACTAGATAGCAATCCTGAGATGGATATTTTTAGCTTTGATGGCTACTTCTTGATTTCCAGACCAACTGAGAAGTCTAGGTACTCCTTATTTATGATGTGCTTCCTGAAACTATTGCCCTCTTAGAGAAGGTTGGGCTACTGCCAGGAGGATGAGCCATGCATGACTGGCTGGTCATAAAATTCAACCTTGAATGAATTGCAGTTCAGATGGTGTAGGCTGAGGTGAAAGTAAAATCTGTTCATTATTCCTACAAGACTCCTGGGAGACTTTACCTCAGAAGTAATAGAGATAATGGGCTTTCACAAGTCACTCGAGTGTGTTTCATTTTTTTTTTTTCTATTTGTTTATGGACTGCTATATACTTTTTCTCAAAATAAACTGTATGTAACAGAAATTCACAGTGTTATATCATCCTTTTGTTTCTATAGTTATCCCTTCCACATCACTGGGGGACTAGGGAGGTAGTGCTATCTGAAAAATCCACAAAAATTTTTTTTGGCCTTCCCTTCATACCAGAGAAGAATTCTGAATTTTTTTTCTTTATATTTTGTGGGATGTTTACATTGGGTTGATGTCATACAATATGCATTTTTGAATTTTGAAATTTGTTATCTGCTGGCCTCCATGTGTGATCTGCAGCTTCCCCAAAACTCCACCCAAATTCTCAATTAACTTGCCCAGGGTCACACAGCCAGGAAGTGTTAAGTGTCTGAAAGCAGATTTGAACTCAGGTCCTCCTGAATTCAAGGCTGGTGCTCTATCCACTGCGCCACCTAGCTGCCCCCCAATTAATTTCTTATGTTGACTCAATATACATCAAAACCATAATAAAGTCATGATGTGGAAGAGATAATGGTATATTAAATGCTTATGCTGATGATTTTGTCCATAATAATTTTAGAAAATCAGCTGCTATGTATAAAGTACTAAACTAGGAACTGAGAAAAGCTAGTAAGGCCTTCAGGGAACTTAAAATACAGTTTATTTATTCAAATTGCCACCATGCAAAATGGAATATTTTAAGTTCATTGGGAGTGAGTGTAAAGTAACATAAGATCAAATGAAGGAGAAATCACTTTTAGTTTGAGAAGAGAGGATAATGTCAGGGAAGGCTTCAAGGATGCCTGAAGGTTATTTCCAGTAGGTTGGGACATTGGAGCTGAAAATACTTTGTCCCCATTCCTCTCCTACCTCTTTTCTGCGGGCTTAATGACCACAGTCATCCCCTTGAAAACCCATTCTCACATGGTAGGCCTTATTACTGATTTCTCTCATCCCATTTTCTACTATAAATAAATATGTTCCTGCTAATTACTCCTGTTGTTGTTATTCTTTCCCCTGACCTCATTCTTTGCCGCTGTGCTAGTGACCAACAGAACAGATTCCAAATTTAACTCAGGTAAATGAATAAGGAAAAAAAAAAAGCTAAGTTCTCTCTGTTCTTAAACTCTTAACCAAATTAAGATCTTATTTAAGTTTTATTAACTCCTTGTCTCAGGACAAGGACAATTCTGAAAAGCCCAGAATAAGGAAGCATAGAGTAGCTCATAAAATGAAGGTCAATCAGGGAGTATAATGAAAAAAAGTCAGATGGGCTGCCCTTAAGGTGGAATTGAATACCTAGATGAGGATCTGGAATGAATAGGGCACCCTCTCCCAAATCAATAAAGTCTGGTGGATTTTTACAGGATTCTTACCTAGGTCTAGAAGGACCAGCCTTTAAAATATTAGGGGAAACTGAAAATCCTATAGACTTTGGGATTTGTGCGGATTAATGGTGGTGGTGGAGAAGGAAGACAACTGGAAGATTGGAGGCTATTTTATATTTAAACTCCTTTCCTCCCAAAACACCTTTGAACAATTATTGCTGGTGTTATTCTGACAGGATGACTCAGGGTGCTTTAAGCTTCTTTGGGATATTTAGCAGATTTAGAAGCATACTTTATTCCATACCCTCTTTCAGCTCCCAAAATGTGCAATATGGTACACTAAATGAAAAAGCATTTTATTTTAAGTAAAATCTGTTTCTAATTCACCAATCAGCATTTTTATTTGCTTATCAGTCTTTTTGATTGTTTCCCAAAAATTAAAAAAAAAAAAAAAACTTGTACTGATTTGGACCAAATCTGGTGTTTAAGTTTCAAGATATTTCAATTTTCTATTCAACAAAATGGCAGTCAATAAGAATTTTCAAATGAATGTATCATCTGCCCTTTTGTTTTAGACTTTTGTAAAATTTGGTATGTAGATATTCAAAAAAAGAAGTTAAAGCAACAGATGATTAAATTGAGTGAAAGCTACCATTCACAGAAACAAGTAGTTTTATGATCACTTGTGAAATTAAAATCCTATTAAAATGGAACATGACAATATTCAAAATAGAAGAGAAGATATTTCTGGGATTCAATGGAGGAAAACAGTTAAAATAAAATAAATGATTTTTTGCTTTCCCAAAGTCAGAGGAGGATACAGGGAAACAATTCAGCAAACTAAGACAAAATGAAGGAGTTAAACTACATGACCTTGTAGGTCTTTTCCAATTCTAGAGGTAATCTTATGATTTTGAGTAAAAAATCATGGTATAGTAGGAAAAAAAAAGTCATACTAGAATTCAGAAGACCTAAAGCCAGCAAAGCCTTTGGTGCAGCAGTCCAAATCTGTGTAGTCTTGGACAAGTCATTTTATTCTTTGTGCCTCAATTTCTTCATCTGTAAAATTAGAAACTGGCATGGATAATATGTTATGTCCTTTCAAGTTCTAATCATCTATGAATCTATGATTCTGAGGTTACAATGTAAGGGCAGACATGTGCTGTTCTATTAACCAAAGTGACTTAGAGGTTCCATAAAAGGCAATAAGAAGGTATGCATAATGGTACTAGGGAAATATGTTGGTCCCAGTACAGAAGCAAAAAACATTCTATAAGAATGTTTTCATTTTTGAGTGATAAAATTAAAAGGAAATGATAGTTTTAAATTATTTATATTTTGGGGTGTTTGCATTTTATTATAAAATTTATATTACTTATTTGTATTTCTTTATGTACATATTATATACATATATTTAAACTTTAGCTTAATCTCCCTTGTAACAAACAATACACATGTAATAAGAAAAATAGAAGAACCAATAGTGCAAAATGTGATCATGGAGGAAAGAAAAGTTAGTTATCTGGACCTTGTTGGGGTCTATGATTGTGATCTCGTTTGCTATATCTAAAATAATCCACTGTATTAAATCCAGTCAACCATATGGAAAAAGATTCTTAACTCTGACAACTTTTATTTTCACACTATCTATATATCTTGAAGTTCTTCTTTTTCTTCAAATGCCAAATTAGGTACAACTTTCCCTGAGAAATCTTCTTTGACTTCATGTCCCATCTTCAGATAAAAATCAGATTCCTCAGAGCATATTGCATGGGCCACTATTCTACTTATCTCATCCATCTCATAGCAGTTACGCATATGCAAGTATTTTCCTGTCAGATTATAAACTCTTTGAGGGCAAGATTTGAGTTACACATATCTTTTTATTCCCTGTACATAGTACAATGTTTTGTATATATTTTTTAATTGTTCAGTTGTTTTTTATGATCCCAATCTTCCTGAGTTCAGGTCCAGTATTTTATCCATTGAGCCATGTAGCTGCCTCCTAGTAGTAGAAGGAAGGAGAAGAAGTGAAGAGAAAGGAGGAATAGAGAAAGAAAAGGAAGAAGAGAGAATGGAGGAGGAAAGGAGGAAGAAGAAAAAGAAAGAAGGAAGGAAGGAGGGAAGGAAGAAAGGGGGAAGGAAGGAGGGAAGGAAGGAAGGAAGGAAGGAAGGAAGGAAGGAAGGAGGGAAGGAAGGAGGGAAGGAAGGAGGGAAGGAAAGAGGAAAGGAAGGAGGAAAGGAAGGAGGGAAGGAAGGAGGGAAGGAGGGAGGGAAGGAGGGAAGGAGGGGAGGAAGGAGGGAAGGAAGCAAGGAAGGAGGGAAGGAAGGAGGGGAGGAAGGAGGGAAGGAAGCAGGGAAGGAGGGAAGGAAGGAGGGAAGGAAGGGAGAAAGAAGGGGGAAGGAAGGAGAGAAGGAAGGAAGGGAGAAAGAAGGGGGAAGGAAGGAAGGAAGGAAGGAAGGAAGGAAGGAAGGAAGGAAGGAAGGAAGGAAGGAAGGAAGGAAGGAAGGAAGGAAGGAAGGAAGGAAGGAAGGAAGGAAGGAAGGAAGGAAGGAAGGAAGGGAAGGTCAGAGGGAAGAGAAAATTCTCAAATTCTCTCTTGTATCCAGGATAGAGCTACTACCCCATAGCTCTAGTCTTGCCATTAGACATTGTTTCTCAGTACCTTAGAAGTGGTTAGGATACACATGTATACAAGTTTTCACACCTACTTTCTTGTTTGATACAGTAATCTTCTGAGTGGAAAAGAAAGAGTATCTATAATCTCCATTTTAAAATTGGAAATTATGTTTCAGAAAAGTTAAGAACTTGCTAGAAAGCCAGAATTTCTGACTATTAATCAAGAAGTTTTTGTTTGTTTTTGCTTTATCCAGGGTCAGCTTAAAAAAAAAAAAAAAAAAGCAATATTCTAAACCATCTACATAATGTGATTTGAAGGGTGCTGAGAGGCTCACTCATATTTCCCTTGTTGGCCTTCCACAGTAAATGAAATTATCATCATTAGTCACCCACTGAAGGCACCGAAGGTCCCTATTATCTTGAAAAGAGAACACATCCAGACATTATTAACCTTATAGCCTAACACCTCAGCTAAAATTAGTTTATTAGATTAGCTTCAGACTGCCAACAAAGTCCTGTAGAATAAATGAAAGCAGACAAAAATGGTAATGAAGAAGAGAGATGAAAGAGAACTATTTTTATTGACCTACAATTCATGATGTGCTTCTACTACTATTATTATGTTATCATTGTCTTCATTCTATAGATAATAACAATAAAAACTCACATTTATGTAGTGCTTTAAAGTTTAAAAGTTTGTGTTGTTTGCTTTTTTTTTTTTTTTTTTACTACTGGGGATTGAACTGTATGGAGTCTGCAGGGGATGGACCTATAGAATCTATCCAATGGAGCATGTGATACCCTAGCCACATTTAGAGAAACATGTTCATTTGTAAACATCTTGATGTTTTTGGATAGAGTAGCTTCTGGTCCCTTCCTCCATGAGGGCTGAAGGAGAGAGGAGAGGGAGAGATAACTTTGGCTATTAAATTATGGGAAGCATCCCACTTAATGGACCTTAGCACACATTGAGAGAAAACAAGCAGGACCATAACATAACTATGATTATACTATCCCAAAAAGTTATTTAAAACAACAAGATATAATGGAGTTGTAAGATTGCTAAATAGGTATTTTATATTTCACCATAGCTCTACATTGTCTAAACAATTCCCTCCAGATCCATGTTTTCTAGCAATTCAGCCAGGATTTAGGCTCACTTCCTGCATCCTCCCACCTTCAGGAGTTGTTGTCTCTTCCAAGAAAAATGACAAGGGATGCAAA